>NW_028154588.1:7500-10000 GCF_965231275.1 Zosterops lateralis
CTTTGCCGCCCGGCAAAGTATCCCGCTCTCGGCCGAACGGTCCCCTGGCGCCGAAGAGGGGGCTCCCAGGGCCGGGCCTCCGGGTGTTCCGGGAGCGCGTGAGGTTTCTCGGTGGGCCGGGCCGCGTCCCCGCTCCGGCGGGGCGGCCCGAGCCGCGGCGGTCCTCTCGGGCGCAGCGCCGGGTTACTGAGGGAAACCCCGGGCCCCGAGACGGACGGCCGCGGTGGTGGCGGCGGATGGTCGGGCGCGCCCCCGCCGGCGGACGCTCCCCCGAGGGCGGCAGTGGGGGAGGCACCCCGGCGGGGCCATGCAGGTCGTTTCCCTCGCCCCAGGGTCAGGTACCTAGCGCTCCGCGTCTCGGCGGTCCGCCGGTTCTCCTGCGGCGTCGCCAAACGCCGAGGAAGGGCCGAAAGGCCCGCCGAGCCCGGGCGGAGGTTTAAAGACTCGGGCGGCTCGGCACGGGCCCGCCGTGGCGGCGGCGGCGGCGGCGGCTGAGGCGGCGGCGGGTGTGCCGGCCGGTGGCGCGGGCGTCCTCCAGGGGAGGGGAGCCACTCCCCCGATCCCCTGCGGTGGCGTGTTCCGTGGCGACCGGCCGCGCTTCTTCTCGTCGTCGCGGCCGTCGCGGCCGTCGCGCGCGCGGGGGGCCACCCGTGCCGCGCCGGGGAGGGGCGCCCTGCCCCCCCCTCTCCGCGGCCCGGTCTCGGCGGAGAGGCCGCGGCGCGCGGTCGGGTCGGCCGCGGGGCCGGACCCGCCCGCCTCGAATTTGCGGGCTCGACTGCCGGCGGAGAGCGCGTGCTCTCCGCCTTTCCTGAGCTGCGGGGTTTTGCGGCCGCCGGGGCCCGCCGCGCTCTTTCCTCGGCCGCCGCTCGCGGTCTCGCCTGCGGCGCCGCGTCGGGCGCGCGGTCGCGCCTGTCTCCCCTCGACGGCCTTGCCTTCTCCTGGAACGCACCGGCGGCGCGCCGCCCGCCGGCCGTCCCCGGTCCGACCGCTCGCCCGCCCCGGGCGAGCGCTGCGGCGGGCGCCTTCGTGGCTGGATGCCGACGGAGCGCGCGGGCGACCCCGGGGACCGAGCGGCGGCGTCGCCGCTCGGCGGGTGTCCCTCTCGGGGGATGGTCGGTCGGGAGGCGCCCGCCGTCGCCCGCGGCGGTCCCGGCCCGGGCCCCTCCGTCCGTCGCTTCCCCGTCGCCCTTCCCGAGCCGCGTGTGGGCCGGAGAAGGGACGAGGGCGTGCGGGCGGGCCGCGGGGGGCTGCCACCTGCGCCCGGTCTCTGAGCGGAAGCGAGGAGAGCGGGCCTCGGGCAACCTCCCCGGCCCCGTGCCGCAGGCCTTCCTCCGGGCGCGTGCCCGCGGAAAAGGGGTCCCGGCGGTGCGAAGCGGCGGCGGCGGTCCCGGGAGGGGCGGCCGCGGGCGCGGTGGGTCTGCCGCCCGGCAGGCCTCGGGCGCTCGCGATGCCGGCTCGGGTGCTTCGGCGGGCCGTTCTCGCCTCCGGCGCCGGTGGCGGAGCGCGGCCGTCGGACGCTCGCCTTCCCGGCGGGAGGAGCGGTCCAGCCGGGGGCGCGTCGGCGAGGCGGTCGTCGCCGCGTGCCGTTCCAGAGCGGTTGTCAAGGCTGCTGGGGAGAGAAGGCCGGCCGCGTCTCCGGCGCGGCGGCGCTCGGCGAAGTCCGCGGGAGCGGTCGAAGGGAAGCCGAGCGCGAGCGGGGGCCGACGGCCGCGCCCCCGGCTCAGGTGCGAGTGCGTCGTCCCGTGAAGCGAGGCCGGGCGGGGCTCCGTGCCCCTGGCGGTCCGGCGCGTGCCGCGTGGCGCGCCCTTCCGTGCGGAGACCGGGCCGAGCCCGGGCGCCTGGGCCGCCTCCGAAGGACGGGCCACGCCGCGAGGTGGCGCCTCCCCTCGCGGCGGGGGGAGGCGGTCGGGGGTGCGGGCCCCCCCACCTCT
The DNA here is from genome assembly GCF_965231275.1 of Zosterops lateralis. Taxonomy (NCBI): domain Eukaryota; kingdom Metazoa; phylum Chordata; class Aves; order Passeriformes; family Zosteropidae; genus Zosterops; species Zosterops lateralis. The sequence goes on from NW_028154588.1 coordinate 9,432, forward strand.
TCGCCGGCCTTCGGAGCGTTCCGTGGGTCCTTTCTTTTTTTTTTCCCATCCTCTTCCGTTTGTGTGTGCTCGTACGGTCGGAGCGAGGCGCGCCCCTCCGTGGCGTCCTCGCCGAAATCCGAAGGGGGCCGCTCGGCGCGAGCGGTTCCCGGCCCCTCCGCGCGCGCGGGGTCGGTGCCGAAAGCCAGACAACTCTTAGCGGTGGATCACTCGGCTCGTGCGTCGATGAAGAACGCAGCTAGCTGCGAGAATTAATGTGAATTGCAGGACACATTGATCATCGACACTTCGAACGCACTTGCGGCCCCGGGTTCCTCCCGGGGCTACGCCTGTCTGAGCGTCGCTTGACGATCAATCGCCGTCCGGGGGGGTCACCCCGGCGGCGCGGCTGGGGTCGCCTCGCAGGCCCGTCGCGTCGCGGTCGCCGTCGGGCACCGCGCAAAGGGCCTTCGTCCCCCTAAATGCAGACTCGGGGAGCGCTCCGTAGCTCCCCGCTCCCGGAGCGAGCCGCTGGGGCGGAGCTCGTCCTCGCCGGCGCGCCGTGCTGCGGCGCGGCGGCGGCGGCGGCC
>NW_028154588.1:17500-25000 GCF_965231275.1 Zosterops lateralis
TGCCTAAGGGAAGCGGTGGGTAGACCTGGTCTCCGCGGCAGGACTTGGTTCCTGCCTAGGGAAGCTGTGGGTAGACCTGCTGTCCGCGGCCGGCCTCGCTTCCGGGGTAGACCTGCTCTCCGCGGCCGGACTTGGTTCCTGCCTAGGGAAGCGGAGGGTAGACCTGCTGTCCGCGGCCGGACTTAGTTCCTGCCTAGGGAGGCTGTGGGTAGACCTGCTGTCCGCGGCCGGCCTCGCTTCCGGGGTAGACCTGGTCTCCGCGGCCGGACTTGGTTCCTGCCTAGGGAGGCGGTGGGTAGACCTGCTCTCCGCGGCCGGACTTGGTTCCTGCCTAGGGAAGCGGTGGGTAGACCTGCTCTCCGCGGCCGGACTTAGTTCCTGCCTAGGGAAGCTGTGGGTAGACCTGCTCTCCGCGGCCGTACTTAGTTCCTGCCTAGGGAAGCGGTGGGTAGACCTGCTCTCCGCGGCCGGACTTAGTTCCTGCCTAGGGAGGCTGTGGGTAGACCTGGTCTCCACGGCCGGACTTAGTTCCTGCCTAGGGAGGCTGTGGGTAGACCTGCTCTCCGCGGCCGGACTCAGTTCCCGGCCGCTGGCTCCCGAGGTAGACCTGGTCTCCGCGGCAGGACTTGGTTCCTGCCTAGGGAAGCTGTGGGTAGACCTGCTCTCCGCGGCCGGCCTCGCTTCCGGGGTAGACCTGCTCTCCGCGGCCGGACTTAGTTCCTGCCTAAGGGAAGCGGTGGGTAGACCTGCTCTCCGCGGCCGGACTTAGTTCCTTCCTAGGGAGGCTGTGGGTAGACCTGCTCTCCGCGGCCGGACTTGGTTCCTGCCTAGGGAAGCGGAGGGTAGACCTGGTCTCCGCGGCCGGACTTAGTTCCTGCCTAGGGAGGCTGTGGGTAGACCTGCTGTCCGCGGCCGGACTTAGTTCCTGCCTAGGGAGGCTGTGGGTAGACCTGCTGTCCGCGGCCGGACTTAGTTCCCGGCCGCTGGCTCCTGAGGTAGACCTGGTCTCCGCGGCCGGACTTGGTTCCTGCCTAGGGAAGCGGAGGGTAGACCTGGTCTCCGCGGCCGGACTTAGTTCCTGCCTAGGGAGGCTGTGGGCAGACCTGCTGTCCGCGGCCGGACTTAGTTCCTGCCTAGGGAGGCTGTGGGTAGAACTGCTGTCCGCGGCCGGACTCAGTTCCCGGCCGCTGGCTCCCGGTAGACCTGGTCTCCGAGGCCGGACTTGGTTCCTGCCTAGGGAAGCGGTGGGTAGACCTGCTCTCCGCGGCCGGACTTAGTTCCTGCCTAGGGAAGCTGTGGGTAGACCTGCTCTCCGCGGCCGTACTTAGTTCCTGCCTAGGGAAGCGGTGGGTAGACCTGCTCTCGGCGGCCGGACTTAGTTCCTGCCTAGGGAGGCTGTGGGTAGACCTGGTCTCCGCGGCCGGACTTAGTTCCTGCCTAGGGAGGCTGTGGGTAGACCTGCTGTCCGCGGCCGGCCTCGCTTCCGGGGTAGACCTGGTCTCCGCGGCCGGACTTGGTTCCTGCCTAGGGAGGCTGTGGGTAGACCTGCTCTCCGCGGCCGGACTCAGTTCCCGGCCGCTGGCTCCCGAGGTAGACCTGGTCTCCGAGGCCGGACTTGGTTCCTGCCTAGGGAGGCTGTGGGTAGACCTGCTCTCCGCGGCCGGACTCAGTTCCCGGCCGCTGGCTCCCGAGGTAGACCTGGTCTCCGCGGCCGGACTTGGTTCCTGCCTAGGGAAGCTGTGGGTAGACCTGCTCTCCGCGGCCGGACTTAGTTCCTGCCTAGGGAAGCTGTGGGTAGACCTGCTCTCCGCGGCCGGACTCAGTTCCCGGCCGCTGGCTCCCGAGGTAGACCTGGTCTCCGAGGCCGGACTTGGTTCCTGCCTAGGGAGGCTGTGAGTAGACCTGCTCTCCGCGGCCGGACTTGGTTCCTGCCTAGGGAAGCTGTGGGTAGACCTGCTCTCCGCGGCCGGCCTCGCTTCCGGGGTAGACCTGGTCTCCGCGGCCGGACTTAGTTCCTGCCTAGGGAGGCTGTGGGTAGACCTGCTGTCCGCGGCCGGACTCAGTTCCCGGCCGCTGGCTCCCGAGGTAGACCTGGTCTCCGCGGCCGGACTTAGTTCCTGCCTAGGGAAGCTGTGGGTAGACCTGCTGTCCGCGGCCGGACTCGGTTCCGGGGTAGACCTGGTCTCCGCGGCCGGACTTAGTTCCTGCCTAGGGAAGCGGTGGGTAGACCCGCTGTCCGCGGCCGGACTCGGTTCCTGCCTAGGGAAGCTGTGGGTAGACCTGTTCTCCCCGGCTCGCCTTCCCGCCTGCCCGCCAAAGCCCGGGTAGCCCGGCTTGTCCCCGGGAGGGAAGAGGAGAGTCTTCGGGAGCTGGCGGCGTTCCCGCCGCCTCCGTGCCCGAACGGACGGCGGCCCGGCTCCCGGCCTCGATTTTTACTTCGCTCGCTCCCTTTCCCTGCTCCTCGCCCTGCCCCCGCTGTCGCTGGGCCAACTGCGTTCGTTGACGGGAGAAGAGCCGGGGGCGGGAAAAGTTTGAAAGTGGCGCCAGGGAGGCTGACGGTGGAGGGCGGGGCGCCCCCAACCGCTGAGGGGGGCGGGAGACGGCTGAAGGCAGCGCCAGGGAGGCTGACGGCGGAGGGCAGGGCGCCCTCCACCGTCGATGGGCGGCCGCGACAGCCGAGGCAGGGGCGGGGGCGGGGAGAGAGGGCATGCGAGAGTATGCGTGGGTGGATGGGTGCGTGCGCGTGTGCCTGCGTGCGCCCGTCTGTGGCGCTGTTGGCCGGAGTGGGGGGGTGGCCCGTCCGAGAGGGCGGCATCGGGATGTGAGCGTGTCGAGTGGGGGAGTCCGTCTCCGTCTGTGTGAAGGCGGGCTGAGGGCCGGCGGCCTCGTGCCGGCCCCGGGCGCCGCGGCCTCGGGTCCCAGCGGCCCGCTAGCCCCGCGCCGAGGGCCGAAGACCTCGGCGGACCGTGAAAGAACCGGCCCGAAAGCGGCCGCCCGCTTGCCGGCCGCCCGGCCACGGCCCCTGTCGGTGGGGGGAAGGGGCGAGGCGAGGCGAGCCGCGCCGGGTTCGGCCGCCCGTCCCTGCTGCCCCTCCCCGCTGTTCCCCCATAGGTTCTGGTGCAGGGGGGGGAGGGGGGGGGTGGGGGAAGGGGCGCCGTTTTGGTGGTTCGGCGCGTGAGCGGGCCGAGGGCAGGGCGCAGCCTGCCCAATCAGCTCGGCCGGGAGCGGTCCGGGCGCGAAAAGAAAACAGCTCGGGTTTGCCGAGCTCGTTTTCTTCCTGAAACCTTTCTTGTTGCGAGTGAGTGGGAGAGCCGTTCTTCCAGGAAATGAAAAAAAACCAAAAAAACCCCCTCAAAAAACCAAACCAAACCAAACCAAACCAAACCAAACAAAACAAAAAAAAAAACAAAAAAAAAAAAAAAAAAAAAAAAAAAAAAAAAAAACAACAACAAAAAAAATAAAACCAAACCAAAACAAAAAAAAACCCCAAAATCTCCCCAAAAACCCCAACAACAACAACAACAAAAATAACCCCCCCAAAAAACCAAACGAGCAAATGAAAAGCAGGGGGTGGGGGAGCGAGGATTTTGTCGAAAATAGGTTGTGGTCTTGAAAGCGGGTTGGTTGGGTGGGCGGGAGGGGGGCCACTGGAGCCATCCGGCTGGGCGGCGCTACGAGGCTGTGAGCTTTCCTCCGGCTGCGGGGTGGCAGCGGGACGCCTCGTCTAGCCGGCCCCGGGGTGTAGGTGCAGCGCTTTGGCGGCGTGAAATGGCAGGGTGAACCGGTAGCCCCCCCACCCAGTCCGGGACGAACACGTCTACCCCGCTCCGGGCGCGGCCTGGGGACGCCAGGTCTACCCGGCTCCGGGGCGGCGCCGCGGCGCTCGCCGGCCGCCTGCAGAGAGGTCGGCGCGGCGCCGCGGCGGCCCGCGGTCGCGGGGCGAACAGGTCTACCCCGCTCCGGGCGCGGCCTGGGGACGCCAGGTCTACCTCTCTCCGGGACGGCCCCGGGACGCCAGGTCTACCTCTCTCCGGGGCGGCCCCGGGACGCCAGGTCTACCCCGCTCCAGGGCGGCCCCGGGACGCCAGGTCTACCTCTCTCCGGGGCGGCCCCGGGACGCCAGGTCTACCCCGCTCCGGGGCGGGCCCGGGACGCCAGGTCTACCCCGCTCCAGGGCGGCCCCGGGACGCCAGGTCTACCTCTCTCCGGGGCGGGCCCGGGACGCCAGGTCTACCCCGCTCCGGGGCGGCCCCGGGACGCCAGGTCTACCCGGCTCCGGGTCGGCGCCGCGGCGCTCGCCGGCCGCCTGCAAAGAGGTCGGCGCGGCGCCGCGGCGGCCCGCGGTCGCGGGGCGAACAGGTCTACCCCGCTCCGGGGCGGCCCCGGGACGCCAGGTCTACCCCGCTCCGGGGCGGCCCCGGGACGCCAGGTCTACCTCTCTCCGGGGCGGCCCCGGGACGCCAGGTCTACCCCGCTCCGGGGCGGGCCCGGGACGCCAGGTCTACCCCGCTCCGGGGCGGCCCCGGGACGCCAGGTCTACCCGGCTCCGGGTCGGCGCCGCGGCGCTCGCCGGCCGCCTGCAAAGAGGTCGGCGCGGCGCCGCGGCGGCCCGCGGTCGCGGGGCGAACAGGTCTACCCCGCTCCGGGGCGGCCCCGGGACGCCAGCTCTACCTCTCTCCGGGGCGGCCCCGGGACGCCAGGTCTACCCAGCTCCGGGGCCCGCCGCGGCGCTTGCCGACCCCTTCGAGAGAGAGGTCGGCGGGGCGGCGCGGCGGCCCGCGGTCGCGGGGCGAACAGGTCTACCCCGCTCCCGGGCGGCCCGGGGACGTCAGGTCTACCCGGCTCCGGGGCCTGCCGCGGCGCTCGCCGGCCGCCTGCAGAGAGGTCGGCGCGGTCCTGCGGCGGCCCGCGGTCGCGGGGCGAACAGGTCTACCCCGCTCCGGCGGGACTTGGGTGGACTGCCGCGGGTGGCCGGGTAGACCGGCTCTCCCCACCGCGCCTGGAAGTTCACCAAGGGGTCGCTGTTTTGGGCTGCCTCCGGTTACGTCTTGGTCGGCGGCGGCGTGCGCCAGGGCGCCCCCCCGGTCACGTTCCACTCGTCGTCTTGCGGGCGTCCGCCGTCCCGGACTCGTCTGTCCGTATTGTGGGAGCGAGTTGACGGGCCGCATCCCCGCAGGCTGTCCCGTGCCTGTGTCCGAAGCGGGCCGAGAGGCGACGGCCGCGCGTGCGGCCGCCGGCGCGAAGGAAAGCGCCGCCCGAGGTGTGGGACGCGAGTCGCGTGGCTCCGTTCCGGTTCCCGTCGTGCCCTGGGGAGAAGGGTACAGAGGAGTTGAGATGGCGAGAGAGAGAAAAAGCCGCGCGAGCGCGTCCCGCTCCGGCCCGGCTGCTGCCGGCTTCGCGAAGGGGGCGAGGGCCCCTCCCTGTGTTCCCTCCGGGCCAGATACGATGGTGTCGGGCGAGGCGGCGGCGCCTCGTCCCTTTGCTGCTCGGCCTTAAGCCGAGGCCCCGCTCCGGCCGCGGGTGCTTTTTTTTTTTTTTTTTTTCGGCCCCGCCCGTCCGTCCGCTTTGCGGTGGTGGCCGGCGGCTTTTGAAGGGTCGGCGCGGCCGGGGCTCTGTGGCGTCGAGACCGCTGAGGCCTCTTTCCCCCGGCCTTTTTCCCCCAGAAAGCCCCGAGGACGGGCCCGGTTCGCCGAGGTGGCGGCGCCTCGTTCCCCGCTCCTCCCGACTTGTTTGCCCAGCGTGTGTGTCGTCCGTGTCGGAAGCGCCGCGGGGACGTCCCGTGGGGCGTGCGGCCTTGCCTCGGCCTGTGCCGGTTGCTCGAGGGGCTCGGTGACCGGGAAAGTCGCCCGACCAGTTGTTGGGGCCGGGGTGGCGGCACCCCGTCCCTTCCCGAGCCGTGTGTTGTTCTTGTCCCCCTTCCTCGGCCTTAAGCCGGGGACCCGCGGAGCGGGCGGAATGAATTTCGTGTGGCTGGCGGCCGGCCGCGGCGGCCGGGCCGCCCTGGCCTGCGGACCGGAACCCGACAGAGAGAGAGAGAGAGAGAGAGCCCCGGGAAATGTCGCGGGCGGGGCGGCGGCGCCCCGCTCTCCCTTCGGTCGTGACCGGCGCGGTCGAGCCACTATGCCGGGGGCGGCCCGTGGTGTCTGGCCTGCCCCGGCTGCCGTGGTTGCCGGCGGGACTGGGTCCTTTTTTTCAACCGGGTCCGCTTCTTAGGCCGGTGGGCGGAGTGGGGGGCGCCCGCCTTGGCCTGGTTTTCTTTTTTTTTTTTTTTCCTCGTGGCCCTAAGCCGCGGCACCGAGAAGCGTGCGCGACGAAAGGGTCGTGGGCCCGTGCCAGCCGAAGGCCGAGCGAGAAAGAAAAAAAGCGGTGGTCGAGGTGTGGGGCAAAGAACGGAGCAAAGAGAGAGAAGAAGAAGGGCGGCGTTACGAGAGAGGCGCGGGCCTCATTTTCCACCTTCCCCCACCTCTCCCCGGGCCCGCGACCCCCGTGGCCTAGCACGGGTCGTGTTGACGCGCTTGTGTGTGCTTTTTTTTTTTTTTTTTGCCGACCCCCCCCGGCTTTTCCGGGGGGGGGAGAGCCGATCGCTGCGAGGCCGGCCGAAAGCCGGTGGCCCGTGGTGGCGTGGTCGGTGGCACCCTCTCGCACGCTCGGCTGGGTTCCCCGGCGGCGGGGAACCCGTGTGCCGCCCGTTGTCTCGCTGAGGGGAAGCGTCGTCCGCAGCTGCGCCGGGTGGGTGGCGGCACCCCCCGTGCCTCGTCCTCCGCTGCGACCGAGCCGGGCCGGGCGAGCCCGCGCGGCCGGCTGCCGTTGCCGTTGTCCCAGGACTCGCGGCCGTGTTGGGGGAGAGGGGGGCCCCGCCCGTGGCCCCTTTCTCTCTGCGGCTGCTTTTCTGATCGATGAGGCTTTTCGGGTCGCGTCGGAGAGGGCCCCCCGGCGGCCCGGATCTTCCCGGGGTTCTCCCTGTCACGGGGAGGGCCACGGCGGGGGTCCGGTGCTCGGCCGGGGCGGTCTCCTTTCCAATTCGCTTCCCGTCGCGAGCGAGGTGTCGCCCCTCCCGCCGCCGGAGGGGCGTCTTTACCGTCCCCAGCTGTGTGAACGCCGCGAGGCCCCGCGAGCCTTCAGGGTGCCCTTCAAAACCACGCGAGGTGCCGGTGCTGGCCCCGGTCCGGGTAGCGCCCGTGGGTGCCGGCCGCGAGCGGCGCCGGGCGGCGGTGCGGCCGGAGCTGAGCCGAGCCCCAGTTCCCCCGGAGAGCGAGCCGAGAGAGAGAGAGAAGGGCCGGGACTGGAAGGCCGATGGGGGCGCGGACGGGGGAAGAGAGCCCGTTCCGCGCGCACCGCTCGGTTGCTCCTTCGTCGCGCCGCCGCCTGCCGCGGAGCGAGCCGCCCCGTCAGAGGGGCCTCGGTGTCCGGGCCGCGCCCGCCTCGTCGGGTCGCTGTCTCCTCTAGCACGTCCGGTGCCTTGTGCGCGGCCCGGCGGGGGGACGCGTCGGAGCCGGGTTT
>NW_028154588.1:37500-45000 GCF_965231275.1 Zosterops lateralis
CCTCGCTTCCGGGGTAGACCTGGTCTCCGCGGCCGGACTTAGTTCCTGCCTGGGGAAGCGGTGGGTAGACCTGCTGTCCGCGGCCGGACTTCGTTCCTGCCTAGGGAGGCTGTGGGTAGACCTGCTGTCCGCGGCCGGCCTCGCTTCCGGGGTAGACCTGGTCTCCGCGGCCGGACTTGGTTCCTGCCTAGGGAGGCTGTGGGTAGACCTGCTGTCCGCGGCCGGCCTCGCTTCCGGGGTAGACCTGGTCTCCGCGGCCGGACTTAGTTCCTTCCTAGGGAGGCTGTGGGTAGACCTGCTCTCCGCGGCCGGACTTGGTTCCTGCCTAGGGAAGCGGAGGGTAGACCTGCTGTCCGCGGCCGGACTTAGTTCCTGCCTAGGGAGGCTGTGGGTAGACCTGCTGTCCGCGGCCGGCCTCGCTTCCGGGGTAGACCTGGTCTCCGCGGCCGGACTTGGTTCCTGCCTAGGGAGGCTGTGGGTAGACCTGCTGTCCGCGGCCGGACTCGCTTCCGGGGTAGACCTGGTCTCCGCGGCCGGACTTGGTTCCTGCCTAGGGAAGCTGTGGGTAGACCTGCTCTCCGCGGCCGGACTTAGTTCCTGCCTAAGGGAAGCGGTGGGTAGACCTGCTCTCCGCGGCCGGACTTGGTTCCTGCCTAGGGAAGCTGTGGGTAGACCTGCTCTCCGCGGCCGGACTTAGTTCCTGCCTAAGGGAAGCGGTGGGTAGACCTGGTCTCCGCGGCAGGACTTGGTTCCTGCCTAGGGAAGCTGTGGGTAGACCTGCTGTCCGCGGCCGGCCTCGCTTCCGGGGTAGACCTGCTCTCCGCGGCCGGACTTGGTTCCTGCCTAGGGAAGCGGAGGGTAGACCTGCTGTCCGCGGCCGGACTTAGTTCCTGCCTAGGGAGGCTGTGGGTAGACCTGCTGTCCGCGGCCGGCCTCGCTTCCGGGGTAGACCTGGTCTCCGCGGCCGGACTTGGTTCCTGCCTAGGGAGGCGGTGGGTAGACCTGCTCTCCGCGGCCGGACTTGGTTCCTGCCTAGGGAAGCGGTGGGTAGACCTGCTCTCCGCGGCCGGACTTAGTTCCTGCCTAGGGAAGCTGTGGGTAGACCTGCTCTCCGCGGCCGTACTTAGTTCCTGCCTAGGGAAGCGGTGGGTAGACCTGCTCTCCGCGGCCGGACTTAGTTCCTGCCTAGGGAGGCTGTGGGTAGACCTGGTCTCCACGGCCGGACTTAGTTCCTGCCTAGGGAGGCTGTGGGTAGACCTGCTCTCCGCGGCCGGACTCAGTTCCCGGCCGCTGGCTCCCGAGGTAGACCTGGTCTCCGCGGCAGGACTTGGTTCCTGCCTAGGGAAGCTGTGGGTAGACCTGCTCTCCGCGGCCGGCCTCGCTTCCGGGGTAGACCTGCTCTCCGCGGCCGGACTTAGTTCCTGCCTAAGGGAAGCGGTGGGTAGACCTGCTCTCCGCGGCCGGACTTAGTTCCTTCCTAGGGAGGCTGTGGGTAGACCTGCTCTCCGCGGCCGGACTTGGTTCCTGCCTAGGGAAGCGGAGGGTAGACCTGGTCTCCGCGGCCGGACTTAGTTCCTGCCTAGGGAGGCTGTGGGTAGACCTGCTGTCCGCGGCCGGACTTAGTTCCTGCCTAGGGAGGCTGTGGGTAGACCTGCTGTCCGCGGCCGGACTTAGTTCCCGGCCGCTGGCTCCTGAGGTAGACCTGGTCTCCGCGGCCGGACTTGGTTCCTGCCTAGGGAAGCGGAGGGTAGACCTGGTCTCCGCGGCCGGACTTAGTTCCTGCCTAGGGAGGCTGTGGGCAGACCTGCTGTCCGCGGCCGGACTTAGTTCCTGCCTAGGGAGGCTGTGGGTAGAACTGCTGTCCGCGGCCGGACTCAGTTCCCGGCCGCTGGCTCCCGAGGTAGACCTGGTCTCCGAGGCCGGACTTGGTTCCTGCCTAGGGAAGCGGTGGGTAGACCTGCTCTCCGCGGCCGGACTTAGTTCCTGCCTAGGGAAGCTGTGGGTAGACCTGCTCTCCGCGGCCGTACTTAGTTCCTGCCTAGGGAAGCGGTGGGTAGACCTGCTCTCGGCGGCCGGACTTAGTTCCTGCCTAGGGAGGCTGTGGGTAGACCTGGTCTCCGCGGCCGGACTTAGTTCCTGCCTAGGGAGGCTGTGGGTAGACCTGCTGTCCGCGGCCGGCCTCGCTTCCGGGGTAGACCTGGTCTCCGCGGCCGGACTTGGTTCCTGCCTAGGGAGGCTGTGGGTAGACCTGCTCTCCGCGGCCGGACTCAGTTCCCGGCCGCTGGCTCCCGAGGTAGACCTGGTCTCCGAGGCCGGACTTGGTTCCTGCCTAGGGAGGCTGTGGGTAGACCTGCTCTCCGCGGCCGGACTCAGTTCCCGGCCGCTGGCTCCCGAGGTAGACCTGGTCTCCGCGGCCGGACTTGGTTCCTGCCTAGGGAAGCTGTGGGTAGACCTGCTCTCCGCGGCCGGACTTAGTTCCTGCCTAGGGAAGCTGTGGGTAGACCTGCTCTCCGCGGCCGGACTCAGTTCCCGGCCGCTGGCTCCCGAGGTAGACCTGGTCTCCGAGGCCGGACTTGGTTCCTGCCTAGGGAGGCTGTGAGTAGACCTGCTCTCCGCGGCCGGACTTGGTTCCTGCCTAGGGAAGCTGTGGGTAGACCTGCTCTCCGCGGCCGGCCTCGCTTCCGGGGTAGACCTGGTCTCCGCGGCCGGACTTAGTTCCTGCCTAGGGAGGCTGTGGGTAGACCTGCTGTCCGCGGCCGGACTCAGTTCCCGGCCGCTGGCTCCCGAGGTAGACCTGGTCTCCGCGGCCGGACTTAGTTCCTGCCTAGGGAAGCTGTGGGTAGACCTGCTGTCCGCGGCCGGACTCGGTTCCGGGGTAGACCTGGTCTCCGCGGCCGGACTTAGTTCCTGCCTAGGGAAGCGGTGGGTAGACCCGCTGTCCGCGGCCGGACTCGGTTCCTGCCTAGGGAAGCTGTGGGTAGACCTGTTCTCCCCGGCTCGCCTTCCCGCCTGCCCGCCAAAGCCCGGGTAGCCCGGCTTGTCCCCGGGAGGGAAGAGGAGAGTCTTCGGGAGCTGGCGGCGTTCCCGCCGCCTCCGTGCCCGAACGGACGGCGGCCCGGCTCCCGGCCTCGATTTTTACTTCGCTCGCTCCCTTTCCCTGCTCCTCGCCCTGCCCCCGCTGTCGCTGGGCCAACTGCGTTCGTTGACGGGAGAAGAGCCGGGGGCGGGAAAAGTTTGAAAGTGGCGCCAGGGAGGCTGACGGTGGAGGGCGGGGCGCCCCCAACCGCTGAGGGGGGCGGGAGACGGCTGAAGGCAGCGCCAGGGAGGCTGACGGCGGAGGGCAGGGCGCCCTCCACCGTCGATGGGCGGCCGCGACAGCCGAGGCAGGGGCGGGGGCGGGGAGAGAGGGCATGCGAGAGTATGCGTGGGTGGATGGGTGCGTGCGCGTGTGCCTGCGTGCGCCCGTCTGTGGCGCTGTTGGCCGGAGTGGGGGGGTGGCCCGTCCGAGAGGGCGGCATCGGGATGTGAGCGTGTCGAGTGGGGGAGTCCGTCTCCGTCTGTGTGAAGGCGGGCTGAGGGCCGGCGGCCTCGTGCCGGCCCCGGGCGCCGCGGCCTCGGGTCCCAGCGGCCCGCTAGCCCCGCGCCGAGGGCCGAAGACCTCGGCGGACCGTGAAAGAACCGGCCCGAAAGCGGCCGCCCGCTTGCCGGCCGCCCGGCCACGGCCCCTGTCGGTGGGGGGAAGGGGCGAGGCGAGGCGAGCCGCGCCGGGTTCGGCCGCCCGTCCCTGCTGCCCCTCCCCGCTGTTCCCCCATAGGTTCTGGTGCAGGGGGGGGAGGGGGGGGGTGGGGGAAGGGGCGCCGTTTTGGTGGTTCGGCGCGTGAGCGGGCCGAGGGCAGGGCGCAGCCTGCCCAATCAGCTCGGCCGGGAGCGGTCCGGGCGCGAAAAGAAAACAGCTCGGGTTTGCCGAGCTCGTTTTCTTCCTGAAACCTTTCTTGTTGCGAGTGAGTGGGAGAGCCGTTCTTCCAGGAAATGAAAAAAAACCAAAAAAACCCCCTCAAAAAACCAAACCAAACCAAACCAAACCAAACCAAACAAAACAAAAAAAAAAACAAAAAAAAAAAAAAAAAAAAAAAACAAAAAAAAAAAACAACAAAAAAAAAAATAAAACCAAACCAAAACAAAAAAAAACCCCAAAATCTCCCCAAAAACCCCAACAACAACAACAACAAAAATAACCCCCCCAAAAAACCAAACGAGCAAATGAAAAGCAGGGGGTGGGGGAGCGAGGATTTTGTCGAAAATAGGTTGTGGTCTTGAAAGCGGGTTGGTTGGGTGGGCGGGAGGGGGGCCACTGGAGCCATCCGGCTGGGCGGCGCTACGAGGCTGTGAGCTTTCCTCCGGCTGCGGGGTGGCAGCGGGACGCCTCGTCTAGCCGGCCCCGGGGTGTAGGTGCAGCGCTTTGGCGGCGTGAAATGGCAGGGTGAACCGGTAGCCCCCCCACCCAGTCCGGGACGAACACGTCTACCCCGCTCCGGGCGCGGCCTGGGGACGCCAGGTCTACCCGGCTCCGGGGCGGCGCCGCGGCGCTCGCCGGCCGCCTGCAGAGAGGTCGGCGCGGCGCCGCGGCGGCCCGCGGTCGCGGGGCGAACAGGTCTACCCCGCTCCGGGCGCGGCCTGGGGACGCCAGGTCTACCTCTCTCCGGGACGGCCCCGGGACGCCAGGTCTACCTCTCTCCGGGGCGGCCCCGGGACGCCAGGTCTACCCCGCTCCAGGGCGGCCCCGGGACGCCAGGTCTACCTCTCTCCGGGGCGGCCCCGGGACGCCAGGTCTACCCCGCTCCGGGGCGGGCCCGGGACGCCAGGTCTACCCCGCTCCAGGGCGGCCCCGGGACGCCAGGTCTACCTCTCTCCGGGGCGGGCCCGGGACGCCAGGTCTACCCCGCTCCGGGGCGGCCCCGGGACGCCAGGTCTACCCGGCTCCGGGTCGGCGCCGCGGCGCTCGCCGGCCGCCTGCAAAGAGGTCGGCGCGGCGCCGCGGCGGCCCGCGGTCGCGGGGCGAACAGGTCTACCCCGCTCCGGGGCGGCCCCGGGACGCCAGGTCTACCCCGCTCCGGGGCGGCCCCGGGACGCCAGGTCTACCTCTCTCCGGGGCGGCCCCGGGACGCCAGGTCTACCCCGCTCCGGGGCGGGCCCGGGACGCCAGGTCTACCCCGCTCCGGGGCGGCCCCGGGACGCCAGGTCTACCCGGCTCCGGGTCGGCGCCGCGGCGCTCGCCGGCCGCCTGCAAAGAGGTCGGCGCGGCGCCGCGGCGGCCCGCGGTCGCGGGGCGAACAGGTCTACCCCGCTCCGGGGCGGCCCCGGGACGCCAGCTCTACCTCTCTCCGGGGCGGCCCCGGGACGCCAGGTCTACCCAGCTCCGGGGCCCGCCGCGGCGCTTGCCGACCCCTTCGAGAGAGAGGTCGGCGGGGCGGCGCGGCGGCCCGCGGTCGCGGGGCGAACAGGTCTACCCCGCTCCCGGGCGGCCCGGGGACGTCAGGTCTACCCGGCTCCGGGGCCTGCCGCGGCGCTCGCCGGCCGCCTGCAGAGAGGTCGGCGCGGTCCTGCGGCGGCCCGCGGTCGCGGGGCGAACAGGTCTACCCCGCTCCGGCGGGACTTGGGTGGACTGCCGCGGGTGGCCGGGTAGACCGGCTCTCCCCACCGCGCCTGGAAGTTCACCAAGGGGTCGCTGTTTTGGGCTGCCTCCGGTTACGTCTTGGTCGGCGGCGGCGTGCGCCAGGGCGCCCCCCCGGTCACGTTCCACTCGTCGTCTTGCGGGCGTCCGCCGTCCCGGACTCGTCTGTCCGTATTGTGGGAGCGAGTTGACGGGCCGCATCCCCGCAGGCTGTCCCGTGCCTGTGTCCGAAGCGGGCCGAGAGGCGACGGCCGCGCGTGCGGCCGCCGGCGCGAAGGAAAGCGCCGCCCGAGGTGTGGGACGCGAGTCGCGTGGCTCCGTTCCGGTTCCCGTCGTGCCCTGGGGAGAAGGGTACAGAGGAGTTGAGATGGCGAGAGAGAGAAAAAGCCGCGCGAGCGCGTCCCGCTCCGGCCCGGCTGCTGCCGGCTTCGCGAAGGGGGCGAGGGCCCCTCCCTGTGTTCCCTCCGGGCCAGATACGATGGTGTCGGGCGAGGCGGCGGCGCCTCGTCCCTTTGCTGCTCGGCCTTAAGCCGAGGCCCCGCTCCGGCCGCGGGTGCTTTTTTTTTTTTTTTTTTTCGGCCCCGCCCGTCCGTCCGCTTTGCGGTGGTGGCCGGCGGCTTTTGAAGGGTCGGCGCGGCCGGGGCTCTGTGGCGTCGAGACCGCTGAGGCCTCTTTCCCCCGGCCTTTTTCCCCCAGAAAGCCCCGAGGACGGGCCCGGTTCGCCGAGGTGGCGGCGCCTCGTTCCCCGCTCCTCCCGACTTGTTTGCCCAGCGTGTGTGTCGTCCGTGTCGGAAGCGCCGCGGGGACGTCCCGTGGGGCGTGCGGCCTTGCCTCGGCCTGTGCCGGTTGCTCGAGGGGCTCGGTGACCGGGAAAGTCGCCCGACCAGTTGTTGGGGCCGGGGTGGCGGCACCCCGTCCCTTCCCGAGCCGTGTGTTGTTCTTGTCCCCCTTCCTCGGCCTTAAGCCGGGGACCCGCGGAGCGGGCGGAATGAATTTCGTGTGGCTGGCGGCCGGCCGCGGCGGCCGGGCCGCCCTGGCCTGCGGACCGGAACCCGACAGAGAGAGAGAGAGAGAGAGAGCCCCGGGAAATGTCGCGGGCGGGGCGGCGGCGCCCCGCTCTCCCTTCGGTCGTGACCGGCGCGGTCGAGCCACTATGCCGGGGGCGGCCCGTGGTGTCTGGCCTGCCCCGGCTGCCGTGGTTGCCGGCGGGACTGGGTCCTTTTTTTCAACCGGGTCCGCTTCTTAGGCCGGTGGGCGGAGTGGGGGGCGCCCGCCTTGGCCTGGTTTTCTTTTTTTTTTTTTTTCCTCGTGGCCCTAAGCCGCGGCACCGAGAAGCGTGCGCGACGAAAGGGTCGTGGGCCCGTGCCAGCCGAAGGCCGAGCGAGAAAGAAAAAAAGCGGTGGTCGAGGTGTGGGGCAAAGAACGGAGCAAAGAGAGAGAAGAAGAAGGGCGGCGTTACGAGAGAGGCGCGGGCCTCATTTTCCACCTTCCCCCACCTCTCCCCGGGCCCGCGACCCCCGTGGCCTAGCACGGGTCGTGTTGACGCGCTTGTGTGTGCTTTTTTTTTTTTTTTTTGCCGACCCCCCCCGGCTTTTCCGGGGGGGGGAGAGCCGATCGCTGCGAGGCCGGCCGAAAGCCGGTGGCCCGTGGTGGCGTGGTCGGTGGCACCCTCTCGCACGCTCGGCTGGGTTCCCCGGCGGCGGGGAACCCGTGTGCCGCCCGTTGTCTCGCTGAGGGGAAGCGTCGTCCGCAGCTGCGCCGGGTGGGTGGCGGCACCCCCCGTGCCTCGTCCTCCGCTGCGACCGAGCCGGGCCGGGCGAGCCCGCGCG
>NW_028154588.1:57500-65000 GCF_965231275.1 Zosterops lateralis
GCTTCCGGGGTAGACCTGGTCTCCGCGGCCGGACTTAGTTCCTGCCTAGGGAAGCTGTGGGTAGACCTGCTCTCCGCGGCCGGACTCAGTTCCCGGCCGCTGGCTCCCGAGGTAGACCTGGTCTCCGCGGCCGGACTTAGTTCCTGCCTAGGGAGGCTGTGGGTAGACCTGCTCTCCGCGGCCGGACTTAGTTCCTGCCTAGGGAGGCTGTGGGTAGACCTGCTGTCCGCGGCCGGACTTAGTTCCTGCCTAGGGAGGCTGTGGGTAGACCTGCTCTCCGCGGCCGGACTCGGTTCCCGGCCGCTGGCTCCCGAGGTAGACCTGGTCTCCGAGGCCGGACTTAGTTCCTGCCTAGGGAAGCTGTGGGTAGACCTGCTCTCCGCGGCCGGACTCAGTTCCCGGCCGCTGGCTCCCGAGGTAGACCTGGTCTCCGCGGCCGGACTTCGTTCCTGCCTAGGGAGGCTGTGGGTAGACCTGCTGTCCGCGGCCGGACTTAGTTCCTGCCTAGGGAGGCTGTGGGTAGACCTGCTCTCCGCGGCCGGACTCGGTTCCCGGCCGCTGGCTCCCGAGGTAGACCTGGTCTCCGAGGCCGGACTTAGTTCCTGCCTAGGGAAGCTGTGGGTAGACCTGCTCTCCGCGGCCGGACTTAGTTCCTGCCTAGGGAAGCGCTGGGTAGACCTGCTCTCCGCGGCCGGCCTCGCTTCCGGGGTAGACCTGGTCTCCGCGGCCGGACTTAGTTCCTGCCTGGGGAAGCGGTGGGTAGACCTGCTGTCCGCGGCCGGACTTCGTTCCTGCCTAGGGAGGCTGTGGGTAGACCTGCTGTCCGCGGCCGGCCTCGCTTCCGGGGTAGACCTGGTCTCCGCGGCCGGACTTGGTTCCTGCCTAGGGAGGCTGTGGGTAGACCTGCTGTCCGCGGCCGGCCTCGCTTCCGGGGTAGACCTGGTCTCCGCGGCCGGACTTAGTTCCTTCCTAGGGAGGCTGTGGGTAGACCTGCTCTCCGCGGCCGGACTTGGTTCCTGCCTAGGGAAGCGGAGGGTAGACCTGCTGTCCGCGGCCGGACTTAGTTCCTGCCTAGGGAGGCTGTGGGTAGACCTGCTGTCCGCGGCCGGCCTCGCTTCCGGGGTAGACCTGGTCTCCGCGGCCGGACTTGGTTCCTGCCTAGGGAGGCTGTGGGTAGACCTGCTGTCCGCGGCCGGACTCGCTTCCGGGGTAGACCTGGTCTCCGCGGCCGGACTTGGTTCCTGCCTAGGGAAGCTGTGGGTAGACCTGCTCTCCGCGGCCGGACTTAGTTCCTGCCTAAGGGAAGCGGTGGGTAGACCTGCTCTCCGCGGCCGGACTTGGTTCCTGCCTAGGGAAGCTGTGGGTAGACCTGCTCTCCGCGGCCGGACTTAGTTCCTGCCTAAGGGAAGCGGTGGGTAGACCTGGTCTCCGCGGCAGGACTTGGTTCCTGCCTAGGGAAGCTGTGGGTAGACCTGCTGTCCGCGGCCGGCCTCGCTTCCGGGGTAGACCTGCTCTCCGCGGCCGGACTTGGTTCCTGCCTAGGGAAGCGGAGGGTAGACCTGCTGTCCGCGGCCGGACTTAGTTCCTGCCTAGGGAGGCTGTGGGTAGACCTGCTGTCCGCGGCCGGCCTCGCTTCCGGGGTAGACCTGGTCTCCGCGGCCGGACTTGGTTCCTGCCTAGGGAGGCGGTGGGTAGACCTGCTCTCCGCGGCCGGACTTGGTTCCTGCCTAGGGAAGCGGTGGGTAGACCTGCTCTCCGCGGCCGGACTTAGTTCCTGCCTAGGGAAGCTGTGGGTAGACCTGCTCTCCGCGGCCGTACTTAGTTCCTGCCTAGGGAAGCGGTGGGTAGACCTGCTCTCCGCGGCCGGACTTAGTTCCTGCCTAGGGAGGCTGTGGGTAGACCTGGTCTCCACGGCCGGACTTAGTTCCTGCCTAGGGAGGCTGTGGGTAGACCTGCTCTCCGCGGCCGGACTCAGTTCCCGGCCGCTGGCTCCCGAGGTAGACCTGGTCTCCGCGGCAGGACTTGGTTCCTGCCTAGGGAAGCTGTGGGTAGACCTGCTCTCCGCGGCCGGCCTCGCTTCCGGGGTAGACCTGCTCTCCGCGGCCGGACTTAGTTCCTGCCTAAGGGAAGCGGTGGGTAGACCTGCTCTCCGCGGCCGGACTTAGTTCCTTCCTAGGGAGGCTGTGGGTAGACCTGCTCTCCGCGGCCGGACTTGGTTCCTGCCTAGGGAAGCGGAGGGTAGACCTGGTCTCCGCGGCCGGACTTAGTTCCTGCCTAGGGAGGCTGTGGGTAGACCTGCTGTCCGCGGCCGGACTTAGTTCCTGCCTAGGGAGGCTGTGGGTAGACCTGCTGTCCGCGGCCGGACTTAGTTCCCGGCCGCTGGCTCCTGAGGTAGACCTGGTCTCCGCGGCCGGACTTGGTTCCTGCCTAGGGAAGCGGAGGGTAGACCTGGTCTCCGCGGCCGGACTTAGTTCCTGCCTAGGGAGGCTGTGGGCAGACCTGCTGTCCGCGGCCGGACTTAGTTCCTGCCTAGGGAGGCTGTGGGTAGAACTGCTGTCCGCGGCCGGACTCAGTTCCCGGCCGCTGGCTCCCGAGGTAGACCTGGTCTCCGAGGCCGGACTTGGTTCCTGCCTAGGGAAGCGGTGGGTAGACCTGCTCTCCGCGGCCGGACTTAGTTCCTGCCTAGGGAAGCTGTGGGTAGACCTGCTCTCCGCGGCCGTACTTAGTTCCTGCCTAGGGAAGCGGTGGGTAGACCTGCTCTCGGCGGCCGGACTTAGTTCCTGCCTAGGGAGGCTGTGGGTAGACCTGGTCTCCGCGGCCGGACTTAGTTCCTGCCTAGGGAGGCTGTGGGTAGACCTGCTGTCCGCGGCCGGCCTCGCTTCCGGGGTAGACCTGGTCTCCGCGGCCGGACTTGGTTCCTGCCTAGGGAGGCTGTGGGTAGACCTGCTCTCCGCGGCCGGACTCAGTTCCCGGCCGCTGGCTCCCGAGGTAGACCTGGTCTCCGAGGCCGGACTTGGTTCCTGCCTAGGGAGGCTGTGGGTAGACCTGCTCTCCGCGGCCGGACTCAGTTCCCGGCCGCTGGCTCCCGAGGTAGACCTGGTCTCCGCGGCCGGACTTGGTTCCTGCCTAGGGAAGCTGTGGGTAGACCTGCTCTCCGCGGCCGGACTTAGTTCCTGCCTAGGGAAGCTGTGGGTAGACCTGCTCTCCGCGGCCGGACTCAGTTCCCGGCCGCTGGCTCCCGAGGTAGACCTGGTCTCCGAGGCCGGACTTGGTTCCTGCCTAGGGAGGCTGTGAGTAGACCTGCTCTCCGCGGCCGGACTTGGTTCCTGCCTAGGGAAGCTGTGGGTAGACCTGCTCTCCGCGGCCGGCCTCGCTTCCGGGGTAGACCTGGTCTCCGCGGCCGGACTTAGTTCCTGCCTAGGGAGGCTGTGGGTAGACCTGCTGTCCGCGGCCGGACTCAGTTCCCGGCCGCTGGCTCCCGAGGTAGACCTGGTCTCCGCGGCCGGACTTAGTTCCTGCCTAGGGAAGCTGTGGGTAGACCTGCTGTCCGCGGCCGGACTCGGTTCCGGGGTAGACCTGGTCTCCGCGGCCGGACTTAGTTCCTGCCTAGGGAAGCGGTGGGTAGACCCGCTGTCCGCGGCCGGACTCGGTTCCTGCCTAGGGAAGCTGTGGGTAGACCTGTTCTCCCCGGCTCGCCTTCCCGCCTGCCCGCCAAAGCCCGGGTAGCCCGGCTTGTCCCCGGGAGGGAAGAGGAGAGTCTTCGGGAGCTGGCGGCGTTCCCGCCGCCTCCGTGCCCGAACGGACGGCGGCCCGGCTCCCGGCCTCGATTTTTACTTCGCTCGCTCCCTTTCCCTGCTCCTCGCCCTGCCCCCGCTGTCGCTGGGCCAACTGCGTTCGTTGACGGGAGAAGAGCCGGGGGCGGGAAAAGTTTGAAAGTGGCGCCAGGGAGGCTGACGGTGGAGGGCGGGGCGCCCCCAACCGCTGAGGGGGGCGGGAGACGGCTGAAGGCAGCGCCAGGGAGGCTGACGGCGGAGGGCAGGGCGCCCTCCACCGTCGATGGGCGGCCGCGACAGCCGAGGCAGGGGCGGGGGCGGGGAGAGAGGGCATGCGAGAGTATGCGTGGGTGGATGGGTGCGTGCGCGTGTGCCTGCGTGCGCCCGTCTGTGGCGCTGTTGGCCGGAGTGGGGGGGTGGCCCGTCCGAGAGGGCGGCATCGGGATGTGAGCGTGTCGAGTGGGGGAGTCCGTCTCCGTCTGTGTGAAGGCGGGCTGAGGGCCGGCGGCCTCGTGCCGGCCCCGGGCGCCGCGGCCTCGGGTCCCAGCGGCCCGCTAGCCCCGCGCCGAGGGCCGAAGACCTCGGCGGACCGTGAAAGAACCGGCCCGAAAGCGGCCGCCCGCTTGCCGGCCGCCCGGCCACGGCCCCTGTCGGTGGGGGGAAGGGGCGAGGCGAGGCGAGCCGCGCCGGGTTCGGCCGCCCGTCCCTGCTGCCCCTCCCCGCTGTTCCCCCATAGGTTCTGGTGCAGGGGGGGGAGGGGGGGGGTGGGGGAAGGGGCGCCGTTTTGGTGGTTCGGCGCGTGAGCGGGCCGAGGGCAGGGCGCAGCCTGCCCAATCAGCTCGGCCGGGAGCGGTCCGGGCGCGAAAAGAAAACAGCTCGGGTTTGCCGAGCTCGTTTTCTTCCTGAAACCTTTCTTGTTGCGAGTGAGTGGGAGAGCCGTTCTTCCAGGAAATGAAAAAAAACCAAAAAAACCCCCTCAAAAAACCAAACCAAACCAAACCAAACCAAACCAAACAAAACAAAAAAAAAAACAAAAAAAAAAAAAAAAAAAAAAAACAAAAAAAAAAAACAACAAAAAAAAAAATAAAACCAAACCAAAACAAAAAAAAACCCCAAAATCTCCCCAAAAACCCCAACAACAACAACAACAAAAATAACCCCCCCAAAAAACCAAACGAGCAAATGAAAAGCAGGGGGTGGGGGAGCGAGGATTTTGTCGAAAATAGGTTGTGGTCTTGAAAGCGGGTTGGTTGGGTGGGCGGGAGGGGGGCCACTGGAGCCATCCGGCTGGGCGGCGCTACGAGGCTGTGAGCTTTCCTCCGGCTGCGGGGTGGCAGCGGGACGCCTCGTCTAGCCGGCCCCGGGGTGTAGGTGCAGCGCTTTGGCGGCGTGAAATGGCAGGGTGAACCGGTAGCCCCCCCACCCAGTCCGGGACGAACACGTCTACCCCGCTCCGGGGCGGGCCCGGGACGCCAGGTCTACCCAGCTCCGGGGCCCGCCGCGGCGCTTGCCGACCCCTTCGAGAGAGAGGTCGGCGGGGCGGCGCGGCGGCCCGCGGTCGCGGGGCGAACAGGTCTACCCCGCTCCCGGGCGGCCCGGGGACGTCAGGTCTACCCGGCTCCGGGGCCTGCCGCGGCGCTCGCCGGCCGCCTGCAGAGAGGTCGGCGCGGTCCTGCGGCGGCCCGCGGTCGCGGGGCGAACAGGTCTACCCCGCTCCGGCGGGACTTGGGTGGACTGCCGCGGGTGGCCGGGTAGACCGGCTCTCCCCACCGCGCCTGGAAGTTCACCAAGGGGTCGCTGTTTTGGGCTGCCTCCGGTTACGTCTTGGTCGGCGGCGGCGTGCGCCAGGGCGCCCCCCCGGTCACGTTCCACTCGTCGTCTTGCGGGCGTCCGCCGTCCCGGACTCGTCTGTCCGTATTGTGGGAGCGAGTTGACGGGCCGCATCCCCGCAGGCTGTCCCGTGCCTGTGTCCGAAGCGGGCCGAGAGGCGACGGCCGCGCGTGCGGCCGCCGGCGCGAAGGAAAGCGCCGCCCGAGGTGTGGGACGCGAGTCGCGTGGCTCCGTTCCGGTTCCCGTCGTGCCCTGGGGAGAAGGGTACAGAGGAGTTGAGATGGCGAGAGAGAGAAAAAGCCGCGCGAGCGCGTCCCGCTCCGGCCCGGCTGCTGCCGGCTTCGCGAAGGGGGCGAGGGCCCCTCCCTGTGTTCCCTCCGGGCCAGATACGATGGTGTCGGGCGAGGCGGCGGCGCCTCGTCCCTTTGCTGCTCGGCCTTAAGCCGAGGCCCCGCTCCGGCCGCGGGTGCTTTTTTTTTTTTTTTTTTTCGGCCCCGCCCGTCCGTCCGCTTTGCGGTGGTGGCCGGCGGCTTTTGAAGGGTCGGCGCGGCCGGGGCTCTGTGGCGTCGAGACCGCTGAGGCCTCTTTCCCCCGGCCTTTTTCCCCCAGAAAGCCCCGAGGACGGGCCCGGTTCGCCGAGGTGGCGGCGCCTCGTTCCCCGCTCCTCCCGACTTGTTTGCCCAGCGTGTGTGTCGTCCGTGTCGGAAGCGCCGCGGGGACGTCCCGTGGGGCGTGCGGCCTTGCCTCGGCCTGTGCCGGTTGCTCGAGGGGCTCGGTGACCGGGAAAGTCGCCCGACCAGTTGTTGGGGCCGGGGTGGCGGCACCCCGTCCCTTCCCGAGCCGTGTGTTGTTCTTGTCCCCCTTCCTCGGCCTTAAGCCGGGGACCCGCGGAGCGGGCGGAATGAATTTCGTGTGGCTGGCGGCCGGCCGCGGCGGCCGGGCCGCCCTGGCCTGCGGACCGGAACCCGACAGAGAGAGAGAGAGAGAGAGAGCCCCGGGAAATGTCGCGGGCGGGGCGGCGGCGCCCCGCTCTCCCTTCGGTCGTGACCGGCGCGGTCGAGCCACTATGCCGGGGGCGGCCCGTGGTGTCTGGCCTGCCCCGGCTGCCGTGGTTGCCGGCGGGACTGGGTCCTTTTTTTCAACCGGGTCCGCTTCTTAGGCCGGTGGGCGGAGTGGGGGGCGCCCGCCTTGGCCTGGTTTTCTTTTTTTTTTTTTTTCCTCGTGGCCCTAAGCCGCGGCACCGAGAAGCGTGCGCGACGAAAGGGTCGTGGGCCCGTGCCAGCCGAAGGCCGAGCGAGAAAGAAAAAAAGCGGTGGTCGAGGTGTGGGGCAAAGAACGGAGCAAAGAGAGAGAAGAAGAAGGGCGGCGTTACGAGAGAGGCGCGGGCCTCATTTTCCACCTTCCCCCACCTCTCCCCGGGCCCGCGACCCCCGTGGCCTAGCACGGGTCGTGTTGACGCGCTTGTGTGTGCTTTTTTTTTTTTTTTTTGCCGACCCCCCCCGGCTTTTCCGGGGGGGGGAGAGCCGATCGCTGCGAGGCCGGCCGAAAGCCGGTGGCCCGTGGTGGCGTGGTCGGTGGCACCCTCTCGCACGCTCGGCTGGGTTCCCCGGCGGCGGGGAACCCGTGTGCCGCCCGTTGTCTCGCTGAGGGGAAGCGTCGTCCGCAGCTGCGCCGGGTGGGTGGCGGCACCCCCCGTGCCTCGTCCTCCGCTGCGACCGAGCCGGGCCGGGCGAGCCCGCGCGGCCGGCTGCCGTTGCCGTTGTCCCAGGACTCGCGGCCGTGTTGGGGGAGAGGGGGGCCCCGCCCGTGGCCCCTTTCTCTCTGCGGCTGCTTTTCTGATCGATGAGGCTTTTCGGGTCGCGTCGGAGAGGGCCCCCCGGCGGCCCGGATCTTCCCG
>NW_028154588.1:77500-85000 GCF_965231275.1 Zosterops lateralis
GCTGTGGGTAGACCTGCTCTCCGCGGCCGGACTTAGTTCCTGCCTAGGGAGGCTGTGGGTAGACCTGCTGTCCGCGGCCGGACTTAGTTCCTGCCTAGGGAGGCTGTGGGTAGACCTGCTCTCCGCGGCCGGACTCGGTTCCCGGCCGCTGGCTCCCGAGGTAGACCTGGTCTCCGAGGCCGGACTTAGTTCCTGCCTAGGGAAGCTGTGGGTAGACCTGCTCTCCGCGGCCGGACTCAGTTCCCGGCCGCTGGCTCCCGAGGTAGACCTGGTCTCCGCGGCCGGACTTCGTTCCTGCCTAGGGAGGCTGTGGGTAGACCTGCTGTCCGCGGCCGGACTTAGTTCCTGCCTAGGGAGGCTGTGGGTAGACCTGCTCTCCGCGGCCGGACTCGGTTCCCGGCCGCTGGCTCCCGAGGTAGACCTGGTCTCCGAGGCCGGACTTAGTTCCTGCCTAGGGAAGCTGTGGGTAGACCTGCTCTCCGCGGCCGGACTTAGTTCCTGCCTAGGGAAGCGCTGGGTAGACCTGCTCTCCGCGGCCGGCCTCGCTTCCGGGGTAGACCTGGTCTCCGCGGCCGGACTTAGTTCCTGCCTGGGGAAGCGGTGGGTAGACCTGCTGTCCGCGGCCGGACTTCGTTCCTGCCTAGGGAGGCTGTGGGTAGACCTGCTGTCCGCGGCCGGCCTCGCTTCCGGGGTAGACCTGGTCTCCGCGGCCGGACTTGGTTCCTGCCTAGGGAGGCTGTGGGTAGACCTGCTGTCCGCGGCCGGCCTCGCTTCCGGGGTAGACCTGGTCTCCGCGGCCGGACTTAGTTCCTTCCTAGGGAGGCTGTGGGTAGACCTGCTCTCCGCGGCCGGACTTGGTTCCTGCCTAGGGAAGCGGAGGGTAGACCTGCTGTCCGCGGCCGGACTTAGTTCCTGCCTAGGGAGGCTGTGGGTAGACCTGCTGTCCGCGGCCGGCCTCGCTTCCGGGGTAGACCTGGTCTCCGCGGCCGGACTTGGTTCCTGCCTAGGGAGGCTGTGGGTAGACCTGCTGTCCGCGGCCGGACTCGCTTCCGGGGTAGACCTGGTCTCCGCGGCCGGACTTGGTTCCTGCCTAGGGAAGCTGTGGGTAGACCTGCTCTCCGCGGCCGGACTTAGTTCCTGCCTAAGGGAAGCGGTGGGTAGACCTGCTCTCCGCGGCCGGACTTGGTTCCTGCCTAGGGAAGCTGTGGGTAGACCTGCTCTCCGCGGCCGGACTTAGTTCCTGCCTAAGGGAAGCGGTGGGTAGACCTGGTCTCCGCGGCAGGACTTGGTTCCTGCCTAGGGAAGCTGTGGGTAGACCTGCTGTCCGCGGCCGGCCTCGCTTCCGGGGTAGACCTGCTCTCCGCGGCCGGACTTGGTTCCTGCCTAGGGAAGCGGAGGGTAGACCTGCTGTCCGCGGCCGGACTTAGTTCCTGCCTAGGGAGGCTGTGGGTAGACCTGCTGTCCGCGGCCGGCCTCGCTTCCGGGGTAGACCTGGTCTCCGCGGCCGGACTTGGTTCCTGCCTAGGGAGGCGGTGGGTAGACCTGCTCTCCGCGGCCGGACTTGGTTCCTGCCTAGGGAAGCGGTGGGTAGACCTGCTCTCCGCGGCCGGACTTAGTTCCTGCCTAGGGAAGCTGTGGGTAGACCTGCTCTCCGCGGCCGTACTTAGTTCCTGCCTAGGGAAGCGGTGGGTAGACCTGCTCTCCGCGGCCGGACTTAGTTCCTGCCTAGGGAGGCTGTGGGTAGACCTGGTCTCCACGGCCGGACTTAGTTCCTGCCTAGGGAGGCTGTGGGTAGACCTGCTCTCCGCGGCCGGACTCAGTTCCCGGCCGCTGGCTCCCGAGGTAGACCTGGTCTCCGCGGCAGGACTTGGTTCCTGCCTAGGGAAGCTGTGGGTAGACCTGCTCTCCGCGGCCGGCCTCGCTTCCGGGGTAGACCTGCTCTCCGCGGCCGGACTTAGTTCCTGCCTAAGGGAAGCGGTGGGTAGACCTGCTCTCCGCGGCCGGACTTAGTTCCTTCCTAGGGAGGCTGTGGGTAGACCTGCTCTCCGCGGCCGGACTTGGTTCCTGCCTAGGGAAGCGGAGGGTAGACCTGGTCTCCGCGGCCGGACTTAGTTCCTGCCTAGGGAGGCTGTGGGTAGACCTGCTGTCCGCGGCCGGACTTAGTTCCTGCCTAGGGAGGCTGTGGGTAGACCTGCTGTCCGCGGCCGGACTTAGTTCCCGGCCGCTGGCTCCTGAGGTAGACCTGGTCTCCGCGGCCGGACTTGGTTCCTGCCTAGGGAAGCGGAGGGTAGACCTGGTCTCCGCGGCCGGACTTAGTTCCTGCCTAGGGAGGCTGTGGGCAGACCTGCTGTCCGCGGCCGGACTTAGTTCCTGCCTAGGGAGGCTGTGGGTAGAACTGCTGTCCGCGGCCGGACTCAGTTCCCGGCCGCTGGCTCCCGAGGTAGACCTGGTCTCCGAGGCCGGACTTGGTTCCTGCCTAGGGAAGCGGTGGGTAGACCTGCTCTCCGCGGCCGGACTTAGTTCCTGCCTAGGGAAGCTGTGGGTAGACCTGCTCTCCGCGGCCGTACTTAGTTCCTGCCTAGGGAAGCGGTGGGTAGACCTGCTCTCGGCGGCCGGACTTAGTTCCTGCCTAGGGAGGCTGTGGGTAGACCTGGTCTCCGCGGCCGGACTTAGTTCCTGCCTAGGGAGGCTGTGGGTAGACCTGCTGTCCGCGGCCGGCCTCGCTTCCGGGGTAGACCTGGTCTCCGCGGCCGGACTTGGTTCCTGCCTAGGGAGGCTGTGGGTAGACCTGCTCTCCGCGGCCGGACTCAGTTCCCGGCCGCTGGCTCCCGAGGTAGACCTGGTCTCCGAGGCCGGACTTGGTTCCTGCCTAGGGAGGCTGTGGGTAGACCTGCTCTCCGCGGCCGGACTCAGTTCCCGGCCGCTGGCTCCCGAGGTAGACCTGGTCTCCGCGGCCGGACTTGGTTCCTGCCTAGGGAAGCTGTGGGTAGACCTGCTCTCCGCGGCCGGACTTAGTTCCTGCCTAGGGAAGCTGTGGGTAGACCTGCTCTCCGCGGCCGGACTCAGTTCCCGGCCGCTGGCTCCCGAGGTAGACCTGGTCTCCGAGGCCGGACTTGGTTCCTGCCTAGGGAGGCTGTGAGTAGACCTGCTCTCCGCGGCCGGACTTGGTTCCTGCCTAGGGAAGCTGTGGGTAGACCTGCTCTCCGCGGCCGGCCTCGCTTCCGGGGTAGACCTGGTCTCCGCGGCCGGACTTAGTTCCTGCCTAGGGAGGCTGTGGGTAGACCTGCTGTCCGCGGCCGGACTCAGTTCCCGGCCGCTGGCTCCCGAGGTAGACCTGGTCTCCGCGGCCGGACTTAGTTCCTGCCTAGGGAAGCTGTGGGTAGACCTGCTGTCCGCGGCCGGACTCGGTTCCGGGGTAGACCTGGTCTCCGCGGCCGGACTTAGTTCCTGCCTAGGGAAGCGGTGGGTAGACCCGCTGTCCGCGGCCGGACTCGGTTCCTGCCTAGGGAAGCTGTGGGTAGACCTGTTCTCCCCGGCTCGCCTTCCCGCCTGCCCGCCAAAGCCCGGGTAGCCCGGCTTGTCCCCGGGAGGGAAGAGGAGAGTCTTCGGGAGCTGGCGGCGTTCCCGCCGCCTCCGTGCCCGAACGGACGGCGGCCCGGCTCCCGGCCTCGATTTTTACTTCGCTCGCTCCCTTTCCCTGCTCCTCGCCCTGCCCCCGCTGTCGCTGGGCCAACTGCGTTCGTTGACGGGAGAAGAGCCGGGGGCGGGAAAAGTTTGAAAGTGGCGCCAGGGAGGCTGACGGTGGAGGGCGGGGCGCCCCCAACCGCTGAGGGGGGCGGGAGACGGCTGAAGGCAGCGCCAGGGAGGCTGACGGCGGAGGGCAGGGCGCCCTCCACCGTCGATGGGCGGCCGCGACAGCCGAGGCAGGGGCGGGGGCGGGGAGAGAGGGCATGCGAGAGTATGCGTGGGTGGATGGGTGCGTGCGCGTGTGCCTGCGTGCGCCCGTCTGTGGCGCTGTTGGCCGGAGTGGGGGGGTGGCCCGTCCGAGAGGGCGGCATCGGGATGTGAGCGTGTCGAGTGGGGGAGTCCGTCTCCGTCTGTGTGAAGGCGGGCTGAGGGCCGGCGGCCTCGTGCCGGCCCCGGGCGCCGCGGCCTCGGGTCCCAGCGGCCCGCTAGCCCCGCGCCGAGGGCCGAAGACCTCGGCGGACCGTGAAAGAACCGGCCCGAAAGCGGCCGCCCGCTTGCCGGCCGCCCGGCCACGGCCCCTGTCGGTGGGGGGAAGGGGCGAGGCGAGGCGAGCCGCGCCGGGTTCGGCCGCCCGTCCCTGCTGCCCCTCCCCGCTGTTCCCCCATAGGTTCTGGTGCAGGGGGGGGAGGGGGGGGGTGGGGGAAGGGGCGCCGTTTTGGTGGTTCGGCGCGTGAGCGGGCCGAGGGCAGGGCGCAGCCTGCCCAATCAGCTCGGCCGGGAGCGGTCCGGGCGCGAAAAGAAAACAGCTCGGGTTTGCCGAGCTCGTTTTCTTCCTGAAACCTTTCTTGTTGCGAGTGAGTGGGAGAGCCGTTCTTCCAGGAAATGAAAAAAAACCAAAAAAACCCCCTCAAAAAACCAAACCAAACCAAACCAAACCAAACCAAACAAAACAAAAAAAAAAACAAAAAAAAAAAAAAAAAAAAAAAACAAAAAAAAAAAACAACAACAAAAAAAATAAAACCAAACCAAAACAAAAAAAAACCCCAAAATCTCCCCAAAAACCCCAACAACAACAACAACAAAAATAACCCCCCCAAAAAACCAAACGAGCAAATGAAAAGCAGGGGGTGGGGGAGCGAGGATTTTGTCGAAAATAGGTTGTGGTCTTGAAAGCGGGTTGGTTGGGTGGGCGGGAGGGGGGCCACTGGAGCCATCCGGCTGGGCGGCGCTACGAGGCTGTGAGCTTTCCTCCGGCTGCGGGGTGGCAGCGGGACGCCTCGTCTAGCCGGCCCCGGGGTGTAGGTGCAGCGCTTTGGCGGCGTGAAATGGCAGGGTGAACCGGTAGCCCCCCCACCCAGTCCGGGACGAACACGTCTACCCCGCTCCGGGCGCGGCCTGGGGACGCCAGGTCTACCCGGCTCCGGGGCGGCGCCGCGGCGCTCGCCGGCCGCCTGCAGAGAGGTCGGCGCGGCGCCGCGGCGGCCCGCGGTCGCGGGGCGAACAGGTCTACCCCGCTCCGGGCGCGGCCTGGGGACGCCAGGTCTACCTCTCTCCGGGACGGCCCCGGGACGCCAGGTCTACCTCTCTCCGGGGCGGCCCCGGGACGCCAGGTCTACCCCGCTCCAGGGCGGCCCCGGGACGCCAGGTCTACCTCTCTCCGGGGCGGCCCCGGGACGCCAGGTCTACCCCGCTCCGGGGCGGGCCCGGGACGCCAGGTCTACCCCGCTCCAGGGCGGCCCCGGGACGCCAGGTCTACCTCTCTCCGGGGCGGGCCCGGGACGCCAGGTCTACCCCGCTCCGGGGCGGCCCCGGGACGCCAGGTCTACCCGGCTCCGGGTCGGCGCCGCGGCGCTCGCCGGCCGCCTGCAAAGAGGTCGGCGCGGCGCCGCGGCGGCCCGCGGTCGCGGGGCGAACAGGTCTACCCCGCTCCGGGGCGGCCCCGGGACGCCAGGTCTACCCCGCTCCGGGGCGGCCCCGGGACGCCAGGTCTACCTCTCTCCGGGGCGGCCCCGGGACGCCAGGTCTACCCCGCTCCGGGGCGGGCCCGGGACGCCAGGTCTACCCCGCTCCGGGGCGGCCCCGGGACGCCAGGTCTACCCGGCTCCGGGTCGGCGCCGCGGCGCTCGCCGGCCGCCTGCAAAGAGGTCGGCGCGGCGCCGCGGCGGCCCGCGGTCGCGGGGCGAACAGGTCTACCCCGCTCCGGGGCGGCCCCGGGACGCCAGCTCTACCTCTCTCCGGGGCGGCCCCGGGACGCCAGGTCTACCTCTCTCCGGGGCGGCCCCGGGACGCCAGGTCTACCTCTCTCCGGGGCGGCCCCGGGACGCCAGGTCTACCTCTCTCCGGGGCGGCCCCGGGACGCCAGGTCTACCCCGCTCCGGGGCGGGCCCGGGACGCCAGGTCTACCCAGCTCCGGGGCCCGCCGCGGCGCTTGCCGACCCCTTCGAGAGAGAGGTCGGCGGGGCGGCGCGGCGGCCCGCGGTCGCGGGGCGAACAGGTCTACCCCGCTCCCGGGCGGCCCGGGGACGTCAGGTCTACCCGGCTCCGGGGCCTGCCGCGGCGCTCGCCGGCCGCCTGCAGAGAGGTCGGCGCGGTCCTGCGGCGGCCCGCGGTCGCGGGGCGAACAGGTCTACCCCGCTCCGGCGGGACTTGGGTGGACTGCCGCGGGTGGCCGGGTAGACCGGCTCTCCCCACCGCGCCTGGAAGTTCACCAAGGGGTCGCTGTTTTGGGCTGCCTCCGGTTACGTCTTGGTCGGCGGCGGCGTGCGCCAGGGCGCCCCCCCGGTCACGTTCCACTCGTCGTCTTGCGGGCGTCCGCCGTCCCGGACTCGTCTGTCCGTATTGTGGGAGCGAGTTGACGGGCCGCATCCCCGCAGGCTGTCCCGTGCCTGTGTCCGAAGCGGGCCGAGAGGCGACGGCCGCGCGTGCGGCCGCCGGCGCGAAGGAAAGCGCCGCCCGAGGTGTGGGACGCGAGTCGCGTGGCTCCGTTCCGGTTCCCGTCGTGCCCTGGGGAGAAGGGTACAGAGGAGTTGAGATGGCGAGAGAGAGAAAAAGCCGCGCGAGCGCGTCCCGCTCCGGCCCGGC
Source organism: Zosterops lateralis (assembly GCF_965231275.1). NCBI lineage: Eukaryota > Metazoa > Chordata > Aves > Passeriformes > Zosteropidae > Zosterops > Zosterops lateralis. The sequence goes on from NW_028154588.1 coordinate 84,269, forward strand.
TGCTGCCGGCTTCGCGAAGGGGGCGAGGGCCCCTCCCTGTGTTCCCTCCGGGCCAGATACGATGGTGTCGGGCGAGGCGGCGGCGCCTCGTCCCTTTGCTGCTCGGCCTTAAGCCGAGGCCCCGCTCCGGCCGCGGGTGCTTTTTTTTTTTTTTTTTTTCGGCCCCGCCCGTCCGTCCGCTTTGCGGTGGTGGCCGGCGGCTTTTGAAGGGTCGGCGCGGCCGGGGCTCTGTGGCGTCGAGACCGCTGAGGCCTCTTTCCCCCGGCCTTTTTCCCCCAGAAAGCCCCGAGGACGGGCCCGGTTCGCCGAGGTGGCGGCGCCTCGTTCCCCGCTCCTCCCGACTTGTTTGCCCAGCGTGTGTGTCGTCCGTGTCGGAAGCGCCGCGGGGACGTCCCGTGGGGCGTGCGGCCTTGCCTCGGCCTGTGCCGGTTGCTCGAGGGGCTCGGTGACCGGGAAAGTCGCCCGACCAGTTGTTGGGGCCGGGGTGGCGGCACCCCGTCCCTTCCCGAGCCGTGTGTTGTTCTTGTCCCCCTTCCTCGGCCTTAAGCCGGGGACCCGCGGAGCGGGCGGAATGAATTTCGTGTGGCTGGCGGCCGGCCGCGGCGGCCGGGCCGCCCTGGCCTGCGGACCGGAACCCGACAGAGAGAGAGAGAGAGAGAGAGCCCCGGGAAATGTCGCGGGCGGGGCGGCGGCGCCCCGCTCTCCCTTCGGTCGTGACCGGCGCGGTCGAGC
>NW_028154588.1:100000-107500 GCF_965231275.1 Zosterops lateralis
AGTTCCTGCCTAGGGAAGCGGTGGGTAGACCTGCTCTCCGCGGCCGGACTTAGTTCCTGCCTAGGGAGGCTGTGGGTAGACCTGGTCTCCACGGCCGGACTTAGTTCCTGCCTAGGGAGGCTGTGGGTAGACCTGCTCTCCGCGGCCGGACTCAGTTCCCGGCCGCTGGCTCCCGAGGTAGACCTGGTCTCCGCGGCAGGACTTGGTTCCTGCCTAGGGAAGCTGTGGGTAGACCTGCTCTCCGCGGCCGGCCTCGCTTCCGGGGTAGACCTGCTCTCCGCGGCCGGACTTAGTTCCTGCCTAAGGGAAGCGGTGGGTAGACCTGCTCTCCGCGGCCGGACTTAGTTCCTTCCTAGGGAGGCTGTGGGTAGACCTGCTCTCCGCGGCCGGACTTGGTTCCTGCCTAGGGAAGCGGAGGGTAGACCTGGTCTCCGCGGCCGGACTTAGTTCCTGCCTAGGGAGGCTGTGGGTAGACCTGCTGTCCGCGGCCGGACTTAGTTCCTGCCTAGGGAGGCTGTGGGTAGACCTGCTGTCCGCGGCCGGACTTAGTTCCCGGCCGCTGGCTCCTGAGGTAGACCTGGTCTCCGCGGCCGGACTTGGTTCCTGCCTAGGGAAGCGGAGGGTAGACCTGGTCTCCGCGGCCGGACTTAGTTCCTGCCTAGGGAGGCTGTGGGCAGACCTGCTGTCCGCGGCCGGACTTAGTTCCTGCCTAGGGAGGCTGTGGGTAGAACTGCTGTCCGCGGCCGGACTCAGTTCCCGGCCGCTGGCTCCCGAGGTAGACCTGGTCTCCGAGGCCGGACTTGGTTCCTGCCTAGGGAAGCGGTGGGTAGACCTGCTCTCCGCGGCCGGACTTAGTTCCTGCCTAGGGAAGCTGTGGGTAGACCTGCTCTCCGCGGCCGTACTTAGTTCCTGCCTAGGGAAGCGGTGGGTAGACCTGCTCTCGGCGGCCGGACTTAGTTCCTGCCTAGGGAGGCTGTGGGTAGACCTGGTCTCCGCGGCCGGACTTAGTTCCTGCCTAGGGAGGCTGTGGGTAGACCTGCTGTCCGCGGCCGGCCTCGCTTCCGGGGTAGACCTGGTCTCCGCGGCCGGACTTGGTTCCTGCCTAGGGAGGCTGTGGGTAGACCTGCTCTCCGCGGCCGGACTCAGTTCCCGGCCGCTGGCTCCCGAGGTAGACCTGGTCTCCGAGGCCGGACTTGGTTCCTGCCTAGGGAGGCTGTGGGTAGACCTGCTCTCCGCGGCCGGACTCAGTTCCCGGCCGCTGGCTCCCGAGGTAGACCTGGTCTCCGCGGCCGGACTTGGTTCCTGCCTAGGGAAGCTGTGGGTAGACCTGCTCTCCGCGGCCGGACTTAGTTCCTGCCTAGGGAAGCTGTGGGTAGACCTGCTCTCCGCGGCCGGACTCAGTTCCCGGCCGCTGGCTCCCGAGGTAGACCTGGTCTCCGAGGCCGGACTTGGTTCCTGCCTAGGGAGGCTGTGAGTAGACCTGCTCTCCGCGGCCGGACTTGGTTCCTGCCTAGGGAAGCTGTGGGTAGACCTGCTCTCCGCGGCCGGCCTCGCTTCCGGGGTAGACCTGGTCTCCGCGGCCGGACTTAGTTCCTGCCTAGGGAGGCTGTGGGTAGACCTGCTGTCCGCGGCCGGACTCAGTTCCCGGCCGCTGGCTCCCGAGGTAGACCTGGTCTCCGCGGCCGGACTTAGTTCCTGCCTAGGGAAGCTGTGGGTAGACCTGCTGTCCGCGGCCGGACTCGGTTCCGGGGTAGACCTGGTCTCCGCGGCCGGACTTAGTTCCTGCCTAGGGAAGCGGTGGGTAGACCCGCTGTCCGCGGCCGGACTCGGTTCCTGCCTAGGGAAGCTGTGGGTAGACCTGTTCTCCCCGGCTCGCCTTCCCGCCTGCCCGCCAAAGCCCGGGTAGCCCGGCTTGTCCCCGGGAGGGAAGAGGAGAGTCTTCGGGAGCTGGCGGCGTTCCCGCCGCCTCCGTGCCCGAACGGACGGCGGCCCGGCTCCCGGCCTCGATTTTTACTTCGCTCGCTCCCTTTCCCTGCTCCTCGCCCTGCCCCCGCTGTCGCTGGGCCAACTGCGTTCGTTGACGGGAGAAGAGCCGGGGGCGGGAAAAGTTTGAAAGTGGCGCCAGGGAGGCTGACGGTGGAGGGCGGGGCGCCCCCAACCGCTGAGGGGGGCGGGAGACGGCTGAAGGCAGCGCCAGGGAGGCTGACGGCGGAGGGCAGGGCGCCCTCCACCGTCGATGGGCGGCCGCGACAGCCGAGGCAGGGGCGGGGGCGGGGAGAGAGGGCATGCGAGAGTATGCGTGGGTGGATGGGTGCGTGCGCGTGTGCCTGCGTGCGCCCGTCTGTGGCGCTGTTGGCCGGAGTGGGGGGGTGGCCCGTCCGAGAGGGCGGCATCGGGATGTGAGCGTGTCGAGTGGGGGAGTCCGTCTCCGTCTGTGTGAAGGCGGGCTGAGGGCCGGCGGCCTCGTGCCGGCCCCGGGCGCCGCGGCCTCGGGTCCCAGCGGCCCGCTAGCCCCGCGCCGAGGGCCGAAGACCTCGGCGGACCGTGAAAGAACCGGCCCGAAAGCGGCCGCCCGCTTGCCGGCCGCCCGGCCACGGCCCCTGTCGGTGGGGGGAAGGGGCGAGGCGAGGCGAGCCGCGCCGGGTTCGGCCGCCCGTCCCTGCTGCCCCTCCCCGCTGTTCCCCCATAGGTTCTGGTGCAGGGGGGGGAGGGGGGGGGTGGGGGAAGGGGCGCCGTTTTGGTGGTTCGGCGCGTGAGCGGGCCGAGGGCAGGGCGCAGCCTGCCCAATCAGCTCGGCCGGGAGCGGTCCGGGCGCGAAAAGAAAACAGCTCGGGTTTGCCGAGCTCGTTTTCTTCCTGAAACCTTTCTTGTTGCGAGTGAGTGGGAGAGCCGTTCTTCCAGGAAATGAAAAAAAACCAAAAAAACCCCCTCAAAAAACCAAACCAAACCAAACCAAACCAAACCAAACAAAACAAAAAAAAAAACAAAAAAAAAAAAAAAAAAAAAAAACAAAAAAAAAAAACAACAACAAAAAAAATAAAACCAAACCAAAACAAAAAAAAACCCCAAAATCTCCCCAAAAACCCCAACAACAACAACAACAAAAATAACCCCCCCAAAAAACCAAACGAGCAAATGAAAAGCAGGGGGTGGGGGAGCGAGGATTTTGTCGAAAATAGGTTGTGGTCTTGAAAGCGGGTTGGTTGGGTGGGCGGGAGGGGGGCCACTGGAGCCATCCGGCTGGGCGGCGCTACGAGGCTGTGAGCTTTCCTCCGGCTGCGGGGTGGCAGCGGGACGCCTCGTCTAGCCGGCCCCGGGGTGTAGGTGCAGCGCTTTGGCGGCGTGAAATGGCAGGGTGAACCGGTAGCCCCCCCACCCAGTCCGGGACGAACACGTCTACCCCGCTCCGGGCGCGGCCTGGGGACGCCAGGTCTACCCGGCTCCGGGGCGGCGCCGCGGCGCTCGCCGGCCGCCTGCAGAGAGGTCGGCGCGGCGCCGCGGCGGCCCGCGGTCGCGGGGCGAACAGGTCTACCCCGCTCCGGGCGCGGCCTGGGGACGCCAGGTCTACCTCTCTCCGGGACGGCCCCGGGACGCCAGGTCTACCTCTCTCCGGGGCGGCCCCGGGACGCCAGGTCTACCCCGCTCCAGGGCGGCCCCGGGACGCCAGGTCTACCTCTCTCCGGGGCGGCCCCGGGACGCCAGGTCTACCCCGCTCCGGGGCGGGCCCGGGACGCCAGGTCTACCCCGCTCCAGGGCGGCCCCGGGACGCCAGGTCTACCTCTCTCCGGGGCGGGCCCGGGACGCCAGGTCTACCCCGCTCCGGGGCGGCCCCGGGACGCCAGGTCTACCCGGCTCCGGGTCGGCGCCGCGGCGCTCGCCGGCCGCCTGCAAAGAGGTCGGCGCGGCGCCGCGGCGGCCCGCGGTCGCGGGGCGAACAGGTCTACCCCGCTCCGGGGCGGCCCCGGGACGCCAGGTCTACCCCGCTCCGGGGCGGCCCCGGGACGCCAGGTCTACCTCTCTCCGGGGCGGCCCCGGGACGCCAGGTCTACCCCGCTCCGGGGCGGGCCCGGGACGCCAGGTCTACCCCGCTCCGGGGCGGCCCCGGGACGCCAGGTCTACCCGGCTCCGGGTCGGCGCCGCGGCGCTCGCCGGCCGCCTGCAAAGAGGTCGGCGCGGCGCCGCGGCGGCCCGCGGTCGCGGGGCGAACAGGTCTACCCCGCTCCGGGGCGGCCCCGGGACGCCAGCTCTACCTCTCTCCGGGGCGGCCCCGGGACGCCAGGTCTACCTCTCTCCGGGGCGGCCCCGGGACGCCAGGTCTACCTCTCTCCGGGGCGGCCCCGGGACGCCAGGTCTACCTCTCTCCGGGGCGGCCCCGGGACGCCAGGTCTACCCCGCTCCGGGGCGGGCCCGGGACGCCAGGTCTACCCAGCTCCGGGGCCCGCCGCGGCGCTTGCCGACCCCTTCGAGAGAGAGGTCGGCGGGGCGGCGCGGCGGCCCGCGGTCGCGGGGCGAACAGGTCTACCCCGCTCCCGGGCGGCCCGGGGACGTCAGGTCTACCCGGCTCCGGGGCCTGCCGCGGCGCTCGCCGGCCGCCTGCAGAGAGGTCGGCGCGGTCCTGCGGCGGCCCGCGGTCGCGGGGCGAACAGGTCTACCCCGCTCCGGCGGGACTTGGGTGGACTGCCGCGGGTGGCCGGGTAGACCGGCTCTCCCCACCGCGCCTGGAAGTTCACCAAGGGGTCGCTGTTTTGGGCTGCCTCCGGTTACGTCTTGGTCGGCGGCGGCGTGCGCCAGGGCGCCCCCCCGGTCACGTTCCACTCGTCGTCTTGCGGGCGTCCGCCGTCCCGGACTCGTCTGTCCGTATTGTGGGAGCGAGTTGACGGGCCGCATCCCCGCAGGCTGTCCCGTGCCTGTGTCCGAAGCGGGCCGAGAGGCGACGGCCGCGCGTGCGGCCGCCGGCGCGAAGGAAAGCGCCGCCCGAGGTGTGGGACGCGAGTCGCGTGGCTCCGTTCCGGTTCCCGTCGTGCCCTGGGGAGAAGGGTACAGAGGAGTTGAGATGGCGAGAGAGAGAAAAAGCCGCGCGAGCGCGTCCCGCTCCGGCCCGGCTGCTGCCGGCTTCGCGAAGGGGGCGAGGGCCCCTCCCTGTGTTCCCTCCGGGCCAGATACGATGGTGTCGGGCGAGGCGGCGGCGCCTCGTCCCTTTGCTGCTCGGCCTTAAGCCGAGGCCCCGCTCCGGCCGCGGGTGCTTTTTTTTTTTTTTTTTTTCGGCCCCGCCCGTCCGTCCGCTTTGCGGTGGTGGCCGGCGGCTTTTGAAGGGTCGGCGCGGCCGGGGCTCTGTGGCGTCGAGACCGCTGAGGCCTCTTTCCCCCGGCCTTTTTCCCCCAGAAAGCCCCGAGGACGGGCCCGGTTCGCCGAGGTGGCGGCGCCTCGTTCCCCGCTCCTCCCGACTTGTTTGCCCAGCGTGTGTGTCGTCCGTGTCGGAAGCGCCGCGGGGACGTCCCGTGGGGCGTGCGGCCTTGCCTCGGCCTGTGCCGGTTGCTCGAGGGGCTCGGTGACCGGGAAAGTCGCCCGACCAGTTGTTGGGGCCGGGGTGGCGGCACCCCGTCCCTTCCCGAGCCGTGTGTTGTTCTTGTCCCCCTTCCTCGGCCTTAAGCCGGGGACCCGCGGAGCGGGCGGAATGAATTTCGTGTGGCTGGCGGCCGGCCGCGGCGGCCGGGCCGCCCTGGCCTGCGGACCGGAACCCGACAGAGAGAGAGAGAGAGAGAGAGCCCCGGGAAATGTCGCGGGCGGGGCGGCGGCGCCCCGCTCTCCCTTCGGTCGTGACCGGCGCGGTCGAGCCACTATGCCGGGGGCGGCCCGTGGTGTCTGGCCTGCCCCGGCTGCCGTGGTTGCCGGCGGGACTGGGTCCTTTTTTTCAACCGGGTCCGCTTCTTAGGCCGGTGGGCGGAGTGGGGGGCGCCCGCCTTGGCCTGGTTTTCTTTTTTTTTTTTTTTCCTCGTGGCCCTAAGCCGCGGCACCGAGAAGCGTGCGCGACGAAAGGGTCGTGGGCCCGTGCCAGCCGAAGGCCGAGCGAGAAAGAAAAAAAGCGGTGGTCGAGGTGTGGGGCAAAGAACGGAGCAAAGAGAGAGAAGAAGAAGGGCGGCGTTACGAGAGAGGCGCGGGCCTCATTTTCCACCTTCCCCCACCTCTCCCCGGGCCCGCGACCCCCGTGGCCTAGCACGGGTCGTGTTGACGCGCTTGTGTGTGCTTTTTTTTTTTTTTTTTGCCGACCCCCCCCGGCTTTTCCGGGGGGGGGAGAGCCGATCGCTGCGAGGCCGGCCGAAAGCCGGTGGCCCGTGGTGGCGTGGTCGGTGGCACCCTCTCGCACGCTCGGCTGGGTTCCCCGGCGGCGGGGAACCCGTGTGCCGCCCGTTGTCTCGCTGAGGGGAAGCGTCGTCCGCAGCTGCGCCGGGTGGGTGGCGGCACCCCCCGTGCCTCGTCCTCCGCTGCGACCGAGCCGGGCCGGGCGAGCCCGCGCGGCCGGCTGCCGTTGCCGTTGTCCCAGGACTCGCGGCCGTGTTGGGGGAGAGGGGGGCCCCGCCCGTGGCCCCTTTCTCTCTGCGGCTGCTTTTCTGATCGATGAGGCTTTTCGGGTCGCGTCGGAGAGGGCCCCCCGGCGGCCCGGATCTTCCCGGGGTTCTCCCTGTCACGGGGAGGGCCACGGCGGGGGTCCGGTGCTCGGCCGGGGCGGTCTCCTTTCCAATTCGCTTCCCGTCGCGAGCGAGGTGTCGCCCCTCCCGCCGCCGGAGGGGCGTCTTTACCGTCCCCAGCTGTGTGAACGCCGCGAGGCCCCGCGAGCCTTCAGGGTGCCCTTCAAAACCACGCGAGGTGCCGGTGCTGGCCCCGGTCCGGGTAGCGCCCGTGGGTGCCGGCCGCGAGCGGCGCCGGGCGGCGGTGCGGCCGGAGCTGAGCCGAGCCCCAGTTCCCCCGGAGAGCGAGCCGAGAGAGAGAGAGAAGGGCCGGGACTGGAAGGCCGATGGGGGCGCGGACGGGGGAAGAGAGCCCGTTCCGCGCGCACCGCTCGGTTGCTCCTTCGTCGCGCCGCCGCCTGCCGCGGAGCGAGCCGCCCCGTCAGAGGGGCCTCGGTGTCCGGGCCGCGCCCGCCTCGTCGGGTCGCTGTCTCCTCTAGCACGTCCGGTGCCTTGTGCGCGGCCCGGCGGGGGGACGCGTCGGAGCCGGGTTTCGCTCCCCCGAGCGGGCCCCCTTCGGCGCCAACCTCGCCGGCGGCCGGTCGCGCTCCTCCGCCGACCGGTCGGCGGGGCGGGCCGGCCTCGGGGGCGGGTCAGCCCCGGCCGAGTCCCGTTCCGCGCGCCGCGCGCGCGACAACCCAGCGCGAGGCCGAGCCTCTCGAAGGGGGGGCGCGGGCCCCCACCCGAGAGCGAGACGCGAGAGAGAGAGAGAGAGAGAGAGAGGGGGAAGGCGCAAAACCGAACAAAACAAAAAAAAGGCCCGCGTTGTCCGGAG
>NW_028154588.1:117500-120000 GCF_965231275.1 Zosterops lateralis
GGCAGGGAAGGTTTTAACTTCCACAGTATCGCATGTCACGTCCCAAAATGCAAAGTCACAACGGTGGAAACAGCTCCGGCTAAGGGGTGGACTTGTGAGGAATGCGGACGTGACTTCAATTCGAAAATCGGCCTGGGGCAACACAAAAGGCACGCTCATCCTTTAATTAGAAATCAGGAACGCATTGAGGCTTCCCGTCCGAAGGAAATTAACAACACAGGTGCGCACAAGAAATGCTGGACTAAGGAGGAAGAAGAGGTACTGATGAAACTGGTAACTCAGTTCCGAGACTGCAAAAACATCAATAAGCTCATTGCGGAACACATCACAACAAAAACAACAAAACAGATCAGTGATAAACGGAGATTGCTGCCCAAGGAACCGGCTGGGGAGGATAACGACCCTGGGGTGAGTCATCACACTAGGGGAGCGGTTGCGGACTTGAAAACAATAGGCGGGTTGAGTAAACAACCCGGGGAGGTAGAGATGGGCGGGGAGCCTTTGACGAGCCGCCAACTCAGGGGAGCAACTGCCGGCGGGAGAACAATGCCTAAGGCATGTCAGCAGCCTAGGGACCCAGCTGGGAGCGTGGGAACTAGCCCTGGGAGGAATCACCACCTAGATAAGAGGAAGAAACACCTGGAGAAGCTAACGGTCACTGACCACCGGCAGAGAGAGGGGCAGCTGCGGGCCCATTATCAGAGGACCCTCGGTGAATGGCTTTCAGCGGGGAAAATTAACACCTTCCCGGAGGTCTTTCAACAGCTATTCAACGGCCAGGAAATATCATCCCTGGTAAACAAGACAGCGCAGGACTGTTTTGAAGAACTCGAACTGATAAGCCAAGCAAGAACATCTACCCGAGGGAGTACCAGCAAAAAGGGGACCCAGGAGGTACAATCAAGGAGACCTCGACAAAAGTGGATGTCAAAGAGGGCCATTAAGAGAGGTAATTATCTGCGCTTTCAGCGATTATTCCATCTCGACAGGGGGAAACTAGCTAAGATTATTCTGGATGATGTGGAAAGTTTGTCCTGTGATATCCCACCCAGCGAAATTTATTCGGTCTTTAATGCCAGATGGAATACACCTGGAAAATTTGAGAGCCTTGGGGACTTCCAAATTCATGGGAAAGCTGACAATAGTGCTTTCAGAGACTTAATTACGGCCAAAGAAATTGAGAAAAATGTGCAGGAGATGAGCAAAAGCTCTGCTCCTGGCCCAGATGGAATTACCCTGGGGGACATCAAGAAGATGGACCCCGAGTATTCCCGGACCATGGAGCTTTTCAACTTGTGGTTAACATCCGGAAGAATCCCAGATATGGTGAGGGGGTGCAGAACTGTGATGATCCCTAAATCGACCAAGCCGGAGCGCCTAAAGGACATTAACAACTGGAGACCTATCACGATCGGTTCCATCTTGTTGAGGCTGTTCTCAAGGATACTGACAGCAAGGTTAACGAAGGCGTGCCCCCTCAACCCAAGGCAACGTGGCTTCATTAAAGCAGCGGGATGCTCTGAGAACTTGAAACTCCTGCAAACTATAATTCGATCTGCCAAAAAGAATCACAGACCGCTGGGAGTGGTATTCGTGGACATCGCAAAGGCTTTTGACACCGTGAGCCACGAGCACATCCTCCATGTGCTGCGGCAGAGGGAAGTCGACCCCCACATCGTCGACCTGGTGAGCAACACGTACGAGAACATCAGTACATTTATTGACACCAAGATAGCACAAACAGAAAACATCCAGATCCGAATAGGAGTAAAACAGGGTGACCCAATGTCCCCTCTTTTATTTAATCTGGCTATGGACCCCCTCCTGTGTAAGCTGGAAGAATGCGGCAAGGGATTCCACCAGGGACAAAACAGCGTCACAGCGATGGCATTCGCAGACGACCTGGTCCTCTTGAGCGACTCCTGGGAAGAAATGAAACAGAACATCAAGATACTAGAGACCTTTTGCCATCTCACCGGTCTCCAAACGCAGGGGACTAAGTGCCACGGCTTTTTCATCAAGCCGACCAAAGACTCTTACACCATCAATAACTGCGCTGCCTGGACCATCAACGGCACACCCCTAAACATGATTGACCCCGGCGACTCTGAAAAATACCTGGGCCTGCAGATTGACCCCTGGACTGGCGTAGCAAAATCCGACTTATCCACCAAGATCGACTTCTGGTTACAACGAATCGGTTCAGCCCCCCTCAAACCCCTGCAGAAAATCGATATCCTCAAAACCTACACCATCCCTCGACTGACCTATCTGGCTGACCACTCGGAACTGAAAATGGCGTTCCTGGAGACACTTGACCAAAAGATTCGTGCGACGGTCAAGGAATGGCTGCACTTACCTGCCTGTACCTGTGATGCCATCTTGTATTCGAGCACAAAGGACGGAGGTTTGGGACTCATCAAACTGGCGGGACTGATCCCTAGCGTGCAGGCCCGAAGACTGCATCGACTTGCCCAGTCCTCGGATGAGACAATGAAGG
>NW_028154588.1:125000-132500 GCF_965231275.1 Zosterops lateralis
GGTGGGTAGACCTGCTCTCCGCGGCCGGACTTGGTTCCTGCCTAGGGAAGCTGTGGGTAGACCTGCTCTCCGCGGCCGGACTTAGTTCCTGCCTAAGGGAAGCGGTGGGTAGACCTGGTCTCCGCGGCAGGACTTGGTTCCTGCCTAGGGAAGCTGTGGGTAGACCTGCTGTCCGCGGCCGGCCTCGCTTCCGGGGTAGACCTGCTCTCCGCGGCCGGACTTGGTTCCTGCCTAGGGAAGCGGAGGGTAGACCTGCTCTCCGCGGCCGGACTTAGTTCCTGCCTAGGGAGGCTGTGGGTAGACCTGCTGTCCGCGGCCGGCCTCGCTTCCGGGGTAGACCTGGTCTCCGCGGCCGGACTTGGTTCCTGCCTAGGGAGGCGGTGGGTAGACCTGCTCTCCGCGGCCGGACTTGGTTCCTGCCTAGGGAAGCGGTGGGTAGACCTGCTCTCCGCGGCCGGACTTAGTTCCTGCCTAGGGAAGCTGTGGGTAGACCTGCTCTCCGCGGCCGTACTTAGTTCCTGCCTAGGGAAGCGGTGGGTAGACCTGCTCTCCGCGGCCGGACTTAGTTCCTGCCTAGGGAGGCTGTGGGTAGACCTGGTCTCCACGGCCGGACTTAGTTCCTGCCTAGGGAGGCTGTGGGTAGACCTGCTCTCCGCGGCCGGACTCAGTTCCCGGCCGCTGGCTCCCGAGGTAGACCTGGTCTCCGCGGCAGGACTTGGTTCCTGCCTAGGGAAGCTGTGGGTAGACCTGCTCTCCGCGGCCGGCCTCGCTTCCGGGGTAGACCTGCTCTCCGCGGCCGGACTTAGTTCCTGCCTAAGGGAAGCGGTGGGTAGACCTGCTCTCCGCGGCCGGACTTAGTTCCTTCCTAGGGAGGCTGTGGGTAGACCTGCTCTCCGCGGCCGGACTTGGTTCCTGCCTAGGGAAGCGGAGGGTAGACCTGGTCTCCGCGGCCGGACTTAGTTCCTGCCTAGGGAGGCTGTGGGTAGACCTGCTGTCCGCGGCCGGACTTAGTTCCTGCCTAGGGAGGCTGTGGGTAGACCTGCTGTCCGCGGCCGGACTTAGTTCCCGGCCGCTGGCTCCTGAGGTAGACCTGGTCTCCGCGGCCGGACTTGGTTCCTGCCTAGGGAAGCGGAGGGTAGACCTGGTCTCCGCGGCCGGACTTAGTTCCTGCCTAGGGAGGCTGTGGGCAGACCTGCTGTCCGCGGCCGGACTTAGTTCCTGCCTAGGGAGGCTGTGGGTAGAACTGCTGTCCGCGGCCGGACTCAGTTCCCGGCCGCTGGCTCCCGAGGTAGACCTGGTCTCCGAGGCCGGACTTGGTTCCTGCCTAGGGAAGCGGTGGGTAGACCTGCTCTCCGCGGCCGGACTTAGTTCCTGCCTAGGGAAGCTGTGGGTAGACCTGCTCTCCGCGGCCGTACTTAGTTCCTGCCTAGGGAAGCGGTGGGTAGACCTGCTCTCGGCGGCCGGACTTAGTTCCTGCCTAGGGAGGCTGTGGGTAGACCTGGTCTCCGCGGCCGGACTTAGTTCCTGCCTAGGGAGGCTGTGGGTAGACCTGCTGTCCGCGGCCGGCCTCGCTTCCGGGGTAGACCTGGTCTCCGCGGCCGGACTTGGTTCCTGCCTAGGGAGGCTGTGGGTAGACCTGCTCTCCGCGGCCGGACTCAGTTCCCGGCCGCTGGCTCCCGAGGTAGACCTGGTCTCCGAGGCCGGACTTGGTTCCTGCCTAGGGAGGCTGTGGGTAGACCTGCTCTCCGCGGCCGGACTCAGTTCCCGGCCGCTGGCTCCCGAGGTAGACCTGGTCTCCGCGGCCGGACTTGGTTCCTGCCTAGGGAAGCTGTGGGTAGACCTGCTCTCCGCGGCCGGACTTAGTTCCTGCCTAGGGAAGCTGTGGGTAGACCTGCTCTCCGCGGCCGGACTCAGTTCCCGGCCGCTGGCTCCCGAGGTAGACCTGGTCTCCGAGGCCGGACTTGGTTCCTGCCTAGGGAGGCTGTGAGTAGACCTGCTCTCCGCGGCCGGACTTGGTTCCTGCCTAGGGAAGCTGTGGGTAGACCTGCTCTCCGCGGCCGGCCTCGCTTCCGGGGTAGACCTGGTCTCCGCGGCCGGACTTAGTTCCTGCCTAGGGAGGCTGTGGGTAGACCTGCTGTCCGCGGCCGGACTCAGTTCCCGGCCGCTGGCTCCCGAGGTAGACCTGGTCTCCGCGGCCGGACTTAGTTCCTGCCTAGGGAAGCTGTGGGTAGACCTGCTGTCCGCGGCCGGACTCGGTTCCGGGGTAGACCTGGTCTCCGCGGCCGGACTTAGTTCCTGCCTAGGGAAGCGGTGGGTAGACCCGCTGTCCGCGGCCGGACTCGGTTCCTGCCTAGGGAAGCTGTGGGTAGACCTGTTCTCCCCGGCTCGCCTTCCCGCCTGCCCGCCAAAGCCCGGGTAGCCCGGCTTGTCCCCGGGAGGGAAGAGGAGAGTCTTCGGGAGCTGGCGGCGTTCCCGCCGCCTCCGTGCCCGAACGGACGGCGGCCCGGCTCCCGGCCTCGATTTTTACTTCGCTCGCTCCCTTTCCCTGCTCCTCGCCCTGCCCCCGCTGTCGCTGGGCCAACTGCGTTCGTTGACGGGAGAAGAGCCGGGGGCGGGAAAAGTTTGAAAGTGGCGCCAGGGAGGCTGACGGTGGAGGGCGGGGCGCCCCCAACCGCTGAGGGGGGCGGGAGACGGCTGAAGGCAGCGCCAGGGAGGCTGACGGCGGAGGGCAGGGCGCCCTCCACCGTCGATGGGCGGCCGCGACAGCCGAGGCAGGGGCGGGGGCGGGGAGAGAGGGCATGCGAGAGTATGCGTGGGTGGATGGGTGCGTGCGCGTGTGCCTGCGTGCGCCCGTCTGTGGCGCTGTTGGCCGGAGTGGGGGGGTGGCCCGTCCGAGAGGGCGGCATCGGGATGTGAGCGTGTCGAGTGGGGGAGTCCGTCTCCGTCTGTGTGAAGGCGGGCTGAGGGCCGGCGGCCTCGTGCCGGCCCCGGGCGCCGCGGCCTCGGGTCCCAGCGGCCCGCTAGCCCCGCGCCGAGGGCCGAAGACCTCGGCGGACCGTGAAAGAACCGGCCCGAAAGCGGCCGCCCGCTTGCCGGCCGCCCGGCCACGGCCCCTGTCGGTGGGGGGAAGGGGCGAGGCGAGGCGAGCCGCGCCGGGTTCGGCCGCCCGTCCCTGCTGCCCCTCCCCGCTGTTCCCCCATAGGTTCTGGTGCAGGGGGGGGAGGGGGGGGGTGGGGGAAGGGGCGCCGTTTTGGTGGTTCGGCGCGTGAGCGGGCCGAGGGCAGGGCGCAGCCTGCCCAATCAGCTCGGCCGGGAGCGGTCCGGGCGCGAAAAGAAAACAGCTCGGGTTTGCCGAGCTCGTTTTCTTCCTGAAACCTTTCTTGTTGCGAGTGAGTGGGAGAGCCGTTCTTCCAGGAAATGAAAAAAAACCAAAAAAACCCCCTCAAAAAACCAAACCAAACCAAACCAAACCAAACCAAACAAAACAAAAAAAAAAACAAAAAAAAAAAAAAAAAAAAAAACAAAAAAAAAAAACAACAAAAAAAAAAATAAAACCAAACCAAAACAAAAAAAAACCCCAAAATCTCCCCAAAAACCCCAACAACAACAACAACAAAAATAACCCCCCCAAAAAACCAAACGAGCAAATGAAAAGCAGGGGGTGGGGGAGCGAGGATTTTGTCGAAAATAGGTTGTGGTCTTGAAAGCGGGTTGGTTGGGTGGGCGGGAGGGGGGCCACTGGAGCCATCCGGCTGGGCGGCGCTACGAGGCTGTGAGCTTTCCTCCGGCTGCGGGGTGGCAGCGGGACGCCTCGTCTAGCCGGCCCCGGGGTGTAGGTGCAGCGCTTTGGCGGCGTGAAATGGCAGGGTGAACCGGTAGCCCCCCCACCCAGTCCGGGACGAACACGTCTACCCCGCTCCGGGCGCGGCCTGGGGACGCCAGGTCTACCCGGCTCCGGGGCGGCGCCGCGGCGCTCGCCGGCCGCCTGCAGAGAGGTCGGCGCGGCGCCGCGGCGGCCCGCGGTCGCGGGGCGAACAGGTCTACCCCGCTCCGGGCGCGGCCTGGGGACGCCAGGTCTACCTCTCTCCGGGACGGCCCCGGGACGCCAGGTCTACCTCTCTCCGGGGCGGCCCCGGGACGCCAGGTCTACCCCGCTCCAGGGCGGCCCCGGGACGCCAGGTCTACCTCTCTCCGGGGCGGCCCCGGGACGCCAGGTCTACCCCGCTCCGGGGCGGGCCCGGGACGCCAGGTCTACCCCGCTCCAGGGCGGCCCCGGGACGCCAGGTCTACCTCTCTCCGGGGCGGGCCCGGGACGCCAGGTCTACCCCGCTCCGGGGCGGCCCCGGGACGCCAGGTCTACCCGGCTCCGGGTCGGCGCCGCGGCGCTCGCCGGCCGCCTGCAAAGAGGTCGGCGCGGCGCCGCGGCGGCCCGCGGTCGCGGGGCGAACAGGTCTACCCCGCTCCGGGGCGGCCCCGGGACGCCAGGTCTACCCCGCTCCGGGGCGGCCCCGGGACGCCAGGTCTACCTCTCTCCGGGGCGGCCCCGGGACGCCAGGTCTACCCCGCTCCGGGGCGGGCCCGGGACGCCAGGTCTACCCCGCTCCGGGGCGGCCCCGGGACGCCAGGTCTACCCGGCTCCGGGTCGGCGCCGCGGCGCTCGCCGGCCGCCTGCAAAGAGGTCGGCGCGGCGCCGCGGCGGCCCGCGGTCGCGGGGCGAACAGGTCTACCCCGCTCCGGGGCGGCCCCGGGACGCCAGCTCTACCTCTCTCCGGGGCGGCCCCGGGACGCCAGGTCTACCTCTCTCCGGGGCGGCCCCGGGACGCCAGGTCTACCTCTCTCCGGGGCGGCCCCGGGACGCCAGGTCTACCTCTCTCCGGGGCGGCCCCGGGACGCCAGGTCTACCCCGCTCCGGGGCGGGCCCGGGACGCCAGGTCTACCCAGCTCCGGGGCCCGCCGCGGCGCTTGCCGACCCCTTCGAGAGAGAGGTCGGCGGGGCGGCGCGGCGGCCCGCGGTCGCGGGGCGAACAGGTCTACCCCGCTCCCGGGCGGCCCGGGGACGTCAGGTCTACCCGGCTCCGGGGCCTGCCGCGGCGCTCGCCGGCCGCCTGCAGAGAGGTCGGCGCGGTCCTGCGGCGGCCCGCGGTCGCGGGGCGAACAGGTCTACCCCGCTCCGGCGGGACTTGGGTGGACTGCCGCGGGTGGCCGGGTAGACCGGCTCTCCCCACCGCGCCTGGAAGTTCACCAAGGGGTCGCTGTTTTGGGCTGCCTCCGGTTACGTCTTGGTCGGCGGCGGCGTGCGCCAGGGCGCCCCCCCGGTCACGTTCCACTCGTCGTCTTGCGGGCGTCCGCCGTCCCGGACTCGTCTGTCCGTATTGTGGGAGCGAGTTGACGGGCCGCATCCCCGCAGGCTGTCCCGTGCCTGTGTCCGAAGCGGGCCGAGAGGCGACGGCCGCGCGTGCGGCCGCCGGCGCGAAGGAAAGCGCCGCCCGAGGTGTGGGACGCGAGTCGCGTGGCTCCGTTCCGGTTCCCGTCGTGCCCTGGGGAGAAGGGTACAGAGGAGTTGAGATGGCGAGAGAGAGAAAAAGCCGCGCGAGCGCGTCCCGCTCCGGCCCGGCTGCTGCCGGCTTCGCGAAGGGGGCGAGGGCCCCTCCCTGTGTTCCCTCCGGGCCAGATACGATGGTGTCGGGCGAGGCGGCGGCGCCTCGTCCCTTTGCTGCTCGGCCTTAAGCCGAGGCCCCGCTCCGGCCGCGGGTGCTTTTTTTTTTTTTTTTTTTCGGCCCCGCCCGTCCGTCCGCTTTGCGGTGGTGGCCGGCGGCTTTTGAAGGGTCGGCGCGGCCGGGGCTCTGTGGCGTCGAGACCGCTGAGGCCTCTTTCCCCCGGCCTTTTTCCCCCAGAAAGCCCCGAGGACGGGCCCGGTTCGCCGAGGTGGCGGCGCCTCGTTCCCCGCTCCTCCCGACTTGTTTGCCCAGCGTGTGTGTCGTCCGTGTCGGAAGCGCCGCGGGGACGTCCCGTGGGGCGTGCGGCCTTGCCTCGGCCTGTGCCGGTTGCTCGAGGGGCTCGGTGACCGGGAAAGTCGCCCGACCAGTTGTTGGGGCCGGGGTGGCGGCACCCCGTCCCTTCCCGAGCCGTGTGTTGTTCTTGTCCCCCTTCCTCGGCCTTAAGCCGGGGACCCGCGGAGCGGGCGGAATGAATTTCGTGTGGCTGGCGGCCGGCCGCGGCGGCCGGGCCGCCCTGGCCTGCGGACCGGAACCCGACAGAGAGAGAGAGAGAGAGAGAGCCCCGGGAAATGTCGCGGGCGGGGCGGCGGCGCCCCGCTCTCCCTTCGGTCGTGACCGGCGCGGTCGAGCCACTATGCCGGGGGCGGCCCGTGGTGTCTGGCCTGCCCCGGCTGCCGTGGTTGCCGGCGGGACTGGGTCCTTTTTTTCAACCGGGTCCGCTTCTTAGGCCGGTGGGCGGAGTGGGGGGCGCCCGCCTTGGCCTGGTTTTCTTTTTTTTTTTTTTTCCTCGTGGCCCTAAGCCGCGGCACCGAGAAGCGTGCGCGACGAAAGGGTCGTGGGCCCGTGCCAGCCGAAGGCCGAGCGAGAAAGAAAAAAAGCGGTGGTCGAGGTGTGGGGCAAAGAACGGAGCAAAGAGAGAGAAGAAGAAGGGCGGCGTTACGAGAGAGGCGCGGGCCTCATTTTCCACCTTCCCCCACCTCTCCCCGGGCCCGCGACCCCCGTGGCCTAGCACGGGTCGTGTTGACGCGCTTGTGTGTGCTTTTTTTTTTTTTTTTTGCCGACCCCCCCCGGCTTTTCCGGGGGGGGGAGAGCCGATCGCTGCGAGGCCGGCCGAAAGCCGGTGGCCCGTGGTGGCGTGGTCGGTGGCACCCTCTCGCACGCTCGGCTGGGTTCCCCGGCGGCGGGGAACCCGTGTGCCGCCCGTTGTCTCGCTGAGGGGAAGCGTCGTCCGCAGCTGCGCCGGGTGGGTGGCGGCACCCCCCGTGCCTCGTCCTCCGCTGCGACCGAGCCGGGCCGGGCGAGCCCGCGCGGCCGGCTGCCGTTGCCGTTGTCCCAGGACTCGCGGCCGTGTTGGGGGAGAGGGGGGCCCCGCCCGTGGCCCCTTTCTCTCTGCGGCTGCTTTTCTGATCGATGAGGCTTTTCGGGTCGCGTCGGAGAGGGCCCCCCGGCGGCCCGGATCTTCCCGGGGTTCTCCCTGTCACGGGGAGGGCCACGGCGGGGGTCCGGTGCTCGGCCGGGGCGGTCTCCTTTCCAATTCGCTTCCCGTCGCGAGCGAGGTGTCGCCCCTCCCGCCGCCGGAGGGGCGTCTTTACCGTCCCCAGCTGTGTGAACGCCGCGAGGCCCCGCGAGCCTTCAGGGTGCCCTTCAAAACCACGCGAGGTGCCGGTGCTGGCCCCGGTCCGGGTAGCGCCCGTGGGTGCCGGCCGCGAGCGGCGCCGGGCGGCGGTGCGGCCGGAGCTGAGCCGAGCCCCAGTTCCCCCGGAGAGCGAGCCGAGAGAGAGAG
>NW_028154588.1:145000-155000 GCF_965231275.1 Zosterops lateralis
CCTGGTCTCCGCGGCCGGACTTCGTTCCTGCCTAGGGAGGCTGTGGGTAGACCTGCTGTCCGCGGCCGGACTTAGTTCCTGCCTAGGGAGGCTGTGGGTAGACCTGCTCTCCGCGGCCGGACTCGGTTCCCGGCCGCTGGCTCCCGAGGTAGACCTGGTCTCCGAGGCCGGACTTAGTTCCTGCCTAGGGAAGCTGTGGGTAGACCTGCTCTCCGCGGCCGGACTTAGTTCCTGCCTAGGGAAGCGCTGGGTAGACCTGCTCTCCGCGGCCGGCCTCGCTTCCGGGGTAGACCTGGTCTCCGCGGCCGGACTTAGTTCCTGCCTGGGGAAGCGGTGGGTAGACCTGCTGTCCGCGGCCGGACTTCGTTCCTGCCTAGGGAGGCTGTGGGTAGACCTGCTGTCCGCGGCCGGCCTCGCTTCCGGGGTAGACCTGGTCTCCGCGGCCGGACTTGGTTCCTGCCTAGGGAGGCTGTGGGTAGACCTGCTGTCCGCGGCCGGCCTCGCTTCCGGGGTAGACCTGGTCTCCGCGGCCGGACTTAGTTCCTTCCTAGGGAGGCTGTGGGTAGACCTGCTCTCCGCGGCCGGACTTGGTTCCTGCCTAGGGAAGCGGAGGGTAGACCTGCTGTCCGCGGCCGGACTTAGTTCCTGCCTAGGGAGGCTGTGGGTAGACCTGCTGTCCGCGGCCGGCCTCGCTTCCGGGGTAGACCTGGTCTCCGCGGCCGGACTTGGTTCCTGCCTAGGGAGGCTGTGGGTAGACCTGCTGTCCGCGGCCGGACTCGCTTCCGGGGTAGACCTGGTCTCCGCGGCCGGACTTGGTTCCTGCCTAGGGAAGCTGTGGGTAGACCTGCTCTCCGCGGCCGGACTTAGTTCCTGCCTAAGGGAAGCGGTGGGTAGACCTGCTCTCCGCGGCCGGACTTGGTTCCTGCCTAGGGAAGCGGTGGGTAGACCTGCTCTCCGCGGCCGGACTCGGTTCCTGCCTAGGGAAGCTGTGGGTAGACCTGGTCCCTGCGGCCGGCCTCGCTTCCGGGGTAGACCTGGTCTCCGCGGCCGGACTTAGTTCCTGCCTAGGGAAGCTGTGGGTAGACCTGCTCTCCGCGGCCGGACTCAGTTCCCGGCCGCTGGCTCCCGAGGTAGACCTGGTCTCCGCGGCCGGACTTAGTTCCTGCCTAGGGAGGCTGTGGGTAGACCTGCTCTCCGCGGCCGGACTTAGTTCCTGCCTAGGGAGGCTGTGGGTAGACCTGCTGTCCGCGGCCGGACTTAGTTCCTGCCTAGGGAGGCTGTGGGTAGACCTGCTCTCCGCGGCCGGACTCGGTTCCCGGCCGCTGGCTCCCGAGGTAGACCTGGTCTCCGAGGCCGGACTTAGTTCCTGCCTAGGGAAGCTGTGGGTAGACCTGCTCTCCGCGGCCGGACTCAGTTCCCGGCCGCTGGCTCCCGAGGTAGACCTGGTCTCCGCGGCCGGACTTCGTTCCTGCCTAGGGAGGCTGTGGGTAGACCTGCTGTCCGCGGCCGGACTTAGTTCCTGCCTAGGGAGGCTGTGGGTAGACCTGCTCTCCGCGGCCGGACTCGGTTCCCGGCCGCTGGCTCCCGAGGTAGACCTGGTCTCCGAGGCCGGACTTAGTTCCTGCCTAGGGAAGCTGTGGGTAGACCTGCTCTCCGCGGCCGGACTTAGTTCCTGCCTAGGGAAGCGCTGGGTAGACCTGCTCTCCGCGGCCGGCCTCGCTTCCGGGGTAGACCTGGTCTCCGCGGCCGGACTTAGTTCCTGCCTGGGGAAGCGGTGGGTAGACCTGCTGTCCGCGGCCGGACTTCGTTCCTGCCTAGGGAGGCTGTGGGTAGACCTGCTGTCCGCGGCCGGCCTCGCTTCCGGGGTAGACCTGGTCTCCGCGGCCGGACTTGGTTCCTGCCTAGGGAGGCTGTGGGTAGACCTGCTGTCCGCGGCCGGCCTCGCTTCCGGGGTAGACCTGGTCTCCGCGGCCGGACTTAGTTCCTTCCTAGGGAGGCTGTGGGTAGACCTGCTCTCCGCGGCCGGACTTGGTTCCTGCCTAGGGAAGCGGAGGGTAGACCTGCTGTCCGCGGCCGGACTTAGTTCCTGCCTAGGGAGGCTGTGGGTAGACCTGCTGTCCGCGGCCGGACTCGCTTCCGGGGTAGACCTGGTCTCCGCGGCCGGACTTGGTTCCTGCCTAGGGAAGCTGTGGGTAGACCTGCTCTCCGCGGCCGGACTTAGTTCCTGCCTAAGGGAAGCGGTGGGTAGACCTGCTCTCCGCGGCCGGACTTGGTTCCTGCCTAGGGAAGCTGTGGGTAGACCTGCTCTCCGCGGCCGGACTTAGTTCCTGCCTAAGGGAAGCGGTGGGTAGACCTGGTCTCCGCGGCAGGACTTGGTTCCTGCCTAGGGAAGCTGTGGGTAGACCTGCTGTCCGCGGCCGGCCTCGCTTCCGGGGTAGACCTGCTCTCCGCGGCCGGACTTGGTTCCTGCCTAGGGAAGCGGAGGGTAGACCTGCTGTCCGCGGCCGGACTTAGTTCCTGCCTAGGGAGGCTGTGGGTAGACCTGCTGTCCGCGGCCGGCCTCGCTTCCGGGGTAGACCTGGTCTCCGCGGCCGGACTTGGTTCCTGCCTAGGGAGGCGGTGGGTAGACCTGCTCTCCGCGGCCGGACTTGGTTCCTGCCTAGGGAAGCGGTGGGTAGACCTGCTCTCCGCGGCCGGACTTAGTTCCTGCCTAGGGAAGCTGTGGGTAGACCTGCTCTCCGCGGCCGTACTTAGTTCCTGCCTAGGGAAGCGGTGGGTAGACCTGCTCTCCGCGGCCGGACTTAGTTCCTGCCTAGGGAGGCTGTGGGTAGACCTGGTCTCCACGGCCGGACTTAGTTCCTGCCTAGGGAGGCTGTGGGTAGACCTGCTCTCCGCGGCCGGACTCAGTTCCCGGCCGCTGGCTCCCGAGGTAGACCTGGTCTCCGCGGCAGGACTTGGTTCCTGCCTAGGGAAGCTGTGGGTAGACCTGCTCTCCGCGGCCGGCCTCGCTTCCGGGGTAGACCTGCTCTCCGCGGCCGGACTTAGTTCCTGCCTAAGGGAAGCGGTGGGTAGACCTGCTCTCCGCGGCCGGACTTAGTTCCTTCCTAGGGAGGCTGTGGGTAGACCTGCTCTCCGCGGCCGGACTTGGTTCCTGCCTAGGGAAGCGGAGGGTAGACCTGGTCTCCGCGGCCGGACTTAGTTCCTGCCTAGGGAGGCTGTGGGTAGACCTGCTGTCCGCGGCCGGACTTAGTTCCTGCCTAGGGAGGCTGTGGGTAGACCTGCTGTCCGCGGCCGGACTTAGTTCCCGGCCGCTGGCTCCTGAGGTAGACCTGGTCTCCGCGGCCGGACTTGGTTCCTGCCTAGGGAAGCGGAGGGTAGACCTGGTCTCCGCGGCCGGACTTAGTTCCTGCCTAGGGAGGCTGTGGGCAGACCTGCTGTCCGCGGCCGGACTTAGTTCCTGCCTAGGGAGGCTGTGGGTAGAACTGCTGTCCGCGGCCGGACTCAGTTCCCGGCCGCTGGCTCCCGAGGTAGACCTGGTCTCCGAGGCCGGACTTGGTTCCTGCCTAGGGAAGCGGTGGGTAGACCTGCTCTCCGCGGCCGGACTTAGTTCCTGCCTAGGGAAGCTGTGGGTAGACCTGCTCTCCGCGGCCGTACTTAGTTCCTGCCTAGGGAAGCGGTGGGTAGACCTGCTCTCGGCGGCCGGACTTAGTTCCTGCCTAGGGAGGCTGTGGGTAGACCTGGTCTCCGCGGCCGGACTTAGTTCCTGCCTAGGGAGGCTGTGGGTAGACCTGCTGTCCGCGGCCGGCCTCGCTTCCGGGGTAGACCTGGTCTCCGCGGCCGGACTTGGTTCCTGCCTAGGGAGGCTGTGGGTAGACCTGCTCTCCGCGGCCGGACTCAGTTCCCGGCCGCTGGCTCCCGAGGTAGACCTGGTCTCCGAGGCCGGACTTGGTTCCTGCCTAGGGAGGCTGTGGGTAGACCTGCTCTCCGCGGCCGGACTCAGTTCCCGGCCGCTGGCTCCCGAGGTAGACCTGGTCTCCGCGGCCGGACTTGGTTCCTGCCTAGGGAAGCTGTGGGTAGACCTGCTCTCCGCGGCCGGACTTAGTTCCTGCCTAGGGAAGCTGTGGGTAGACCTGCTCTCCGCGGCCGGACTCAGTTCCCGGCCGCTGGCTCCCGAGGTAGACCTGGTCTCCGAGGCCGGACTTGGTTCCTGCCTAGGGAGGCTGTGAGTAGACCTGCTCTCCGCGGCCGGACTTGGTTCCTGCCTAGGGAAGCTGTGGGTAGACCTGCTCTCCGCGGCCGGCCTCGCTTCCGGGGTAGACCTGGTCTCCGCGGCCGGACTTAGTTCCTGCCTAGGGAGGCTGTGGGTAGACCTGCTGTCCGCGGCCGGACTCAGTTCCCGGCCGCTGGCTCCCGAGGTAGACCTGGTCTCCGCGGCCGGACTTAGTTCCTGCCTAGGGAAGCTGTGGGTAGACCTGCTGTCCGCGGCCGGACTCGGTTCCGGGGTAGACCTGGTCTCCGCGGCCGGACTTAGTTCCTGCCTAGGGAAGCGGTGGGTAGACCCGCTGTCCGCGGCCGGACTCGGTTCCTGCCTAGGGAAGCTGTGGGTAGACCTGTTCTCCCCGGCTCGCCTTCCCGCCTGCCCGCCAAAGCCCGGGTAGCCCGGCTTGTCCCCGGGAGGGAAGAGGAGAGTCTTCGGGAGCTGGCGGCGTTCCCGCCGCCTCCGTGCCCGAACGGACGGCGGCCCGGCTCCCGGCCTCGATTTTTACTTCGCTCGCTCCCTTTCCCTGCTCCTCGCCCTGCCCCCGCTGTCGCTGGGCCAACTGCGTTCGTTGACGGGAGAAGAGCCGGGGGCGGGAAAAGTTTGAAAGTGGCGCCAGGGAGGCTGACGGTGGAGGGCGGGGCGCCCCCAACCGCTGAGGGGGGCGGGAGACGGCTGAAGGCAGCGCCAGGGAGGCTGACGGCGGAGGGCAGGGCGCCCTCCACCGTCGATGGGCGGCCGCGACAGCCGAGGCAGGGGCGGGGGCGGGGAGAGAGGGCATGCGAGAGTATGCGTGGGTGGATGGGTGCGTGCGCGTGTGCCTGCGTGCGCCCGTCTGTGGCGCTGTTGGCCGGAGTGGGGGGGTGGCCCGTCCGAGAGGGCGGCATCGGGATGTGAGCGTGTCGAGTGGGGGAGTCCGTCTCCGTCTGTGTGAAGGCGGGCTGAGGGCCGGCGGCCTCGTGCCGGCCCCGGGCGCCGCGGCCTCGGGTCCCAGCGGCCCGCTAGCCCCGCGCCGAGGGCCGAAGACCTCGGCGGACCGTGAAAGAACCGGCCCGAAAGCGGCCGCCCGCTTGCCGGCCGCCCGGCCACGGCCCCTGTCGGTGGGGGGAAGGGGCGAGGCGAGGCGAGCCGCGCCGGGTTCGGCCGCCCGTCCCTGCTGCCCCTCCCCGCTGTTCCCCCATAGGTTCTGGTGCAGGGGGGGGAGGGGGGGGGTGGGGGAAGGGGCGCCGTTTTGGTGGTTCGGCGCGTGAGCGGGCCGAGGGCAGGGCGCAGCCTGCCCAATCAGCTCGGCCGGGAGCGGTCCGGGCGCGAAAAGAAAACAGCTCGGGTTTGCCGAGCTCGTTTTCTTCCTGAAACCTTTCTTGTTGCGAGTGAGTGGGAGAGCCGTTCTTCCAGGAAATGAAAAAAAACCAAAAAAACCCCCTCAAAAAACCAAACCAAACCAAACCAAACCAAACCAAACAAAACAAAAAAAAAAACAAAAAAAAAAAAAAAAAAAAAAAACAAAAAAAAAAAACAACAACAAAAAAAATAAAACCAAACCAAAACAAAAAAAAACCCCAAAATCTCCCCAAAAACCCCAACAACAACAACAACAAAAATAACCCCCCCAAAAAACCAAACGAGCAAATGAAAAGCAGGGGGTGGGGGAGCGAGGATTTTGTCGAAAATAGGTTGTGGTCTTGAAAGCGGGTTGGTTGGGTGGGCGGGAGGGGGGCCACTGGAGCCATCCGGCTGGGCGGCGCTACGAGGCTGTGAGCTTTCCTCCGGCTGCGGGGTGGCAGCGGGACGCCTCGTCTAGCCGGCCCCGGGGTGTAGGTGCAGCGCTTTGGCGGCGTGAAATGGCAGGGTGAACCGGTAGCCCCCCCACCCAGTCCGGGACGAACACGTCTACCCCGCTCCGGGCGCGGCCTGGGGACGCCAGGTCTACCCGGCTCCGGGGCGGCGCCGCGGCGCTCGCCGGCCGCCTGCAGAGAGGTCGGCGCGGCGCCGCGGCGGCCCGCGGTCGCGGGGCGAACAGGTCTACCCCGCTCCGGGCGCGGCCTGGGGACGCCAGGTCTACCTCTCTCCGGGACGGCCCCGGGACGCCAGGTCTACCTCTCTCCGGGGCGGCCCCGGGACGCCAGGTCTACCCCGCTCCAGGGCGGCCCCGGGACGCCAGGTCTACCTCTCTCCGGGGCGGCCCCGGGACGCCAGGTCTACCCCGCTCCGGGGCGGGCCCGGGACGCCAGGTCTACCCCGCTCCAGGGCGGCCCCGGGACGCCAGGTCTACCTCTCTCCGGGGCGGGCCCGGGACGCCAGGTCTACCCCGCTCCGGGGCGGCCCCGGGACGCCAGGTCTACCCGGCTCCGGGTCGGCGCCGCGGCGCTCGCCGGCCGCCTGCAAAGAGGTCGGCGCGGCGCCGCGGCGGCCCGCGGTCGCGGGGCGAACAGGTCTACCCCGCTCCGGGGCGGCCCCGGGACGCCAGGTCTACCCCGCTCCGGGGCGGCCCCGGGACGCCAGGTCTACCTCTCTCCGGGGCGGCCCCGGGACGCCAGGTCTACCCCGCTCCGGGGCGGGCCCGGGACGCCAGGTCTACCCCGCTCCGGGGCGGCCCCGGGACGCCAGGTCTACCCGGCTCCGGGTCGGCGCCGCGGCGCTCGCCGGCCGCCTGCAAAGAGGTCGGCGCGGCGCCGCGGCGGCCCGCGGTCGCGGGGCGAACAGGTCTACCCCGCTCCGGGGCGGCCCCGGGACGCCAGCTCTACCTCTCTCCGGGGCGGCCCCGGGACGCCAGGTCTACCTCTCTCCGGGGCGGCCCCGGGACGCCAGGTCTACCTCTCTCCGGGGCGGCCCCGGGACGCCAGGTCTACCTCTCTCCGGGGCGGCCCCGGGACGCCAGGTCTACCCCGCTCCGGGGCGGGCCCGGGACGCCAGGTCTACCCAGCTCCGGGGCCCGCCGCGGCGCTTGCCGACCCCTTCGAGAGAGAGGTCGGCGGGGCGGCGCGGCGGCCCGCGGTCGCGGGGCGAACAGGTCTACCCCGCTCCCGGGCGGCCCGGGGACGTCAGGTCTACCCGGCTCCGGGGCCTGCCGCGGCGCTCGCCGGCCGCCTGCAGAGAGGTCGGCGCGGTCCTGCGGCGGCCCGCGGTCGCGGGGCGAACAGGTCTACCCCGCTCCGGCGGGACTTGGGTGGACTGCCGCGGGTGGCCGGGTAGACCGGCTCTCCCCACCGCGCCTGGAAGTTCACCAAGGGGTCGCTGTTTTGGGCTGCCTCCGGTTACGTCTTGGTCGGCGGCGGCGTGCGCCAGGGCGCCCCCCCGGTCACGTTCCACTCGTCGTCTTGCGGGCGTCCGCCGTCCCGGACTCGTCTGTCCGTATTGTGGGAGCGAGTTGACGGGCCGCATCCCCGCAGGCTGTCCCGTGCCTGTGTCCGAAGCGGGCCGAGAGGCGACGGCCGCGCGTGCGGCCGCCGGCGCGAAGGAAAGCGCCGCCCGAGGTGTGGGACGCGAGTCGCGTGGCTCCGTTCCGGTTCCCGTCGTGCCCTGGGGAGAAGGGTACAGAGGAGTTGAGATGGCGAGAGAGAGAAAAAGCCGCGCGAGCGCGTCCCGCTCCGGCCCGGCTGCTGCCGGCTTCGCGAAGGGGGCGAGGGCCCCTCCCTGTGTTCCCTCCGGGCCAGATACGATGGTGTCGGGCGAGGCGGCGGCGCCTCGTCCCTTTGCTGCTCGGCCTTAAGCCGAGGCCCCGCTCCGGCCGCGGGTGCTTTTTTTTTTTTTTTTTTTCGGCCCCGCCCGTCCGTCCGCTTTGCGGTGGTGGCCGGCGGCTTTTGAAGGGTCGGCGCGGCCGGGGCTCTGTGGCGTCGAGACCGCTGAGGCCTCTTTCCCCCGGCCTTTTTCCCCCAGAAAGCCCCGAGGACGGGCCCGGTTCGCCGAGGTGGCGGCGCCTCGTTCCCCGCTCCTCCCGACTTGTTTGCCCAGCGTGTGTGTCGTCCGTGTCGGAAGCGCCGCGGGGACGTCCCGTGGGGCGTGCGGCCTTGCCTCGGCCTGTGCCGGTTGCTCGAGGGGCTCGGTGACCGGGAAAGTCGCCCGACCAGTTGTTGGGGCCGGGGTGGCGGCACCCCGTCCCTTCCCGAGCCGTGTGTTGTTCTTGTCCCCCTTCCTCGGCCTTAAGCCGGGGACCCGCGGAGCGGGCGGAATGAATTTCGTGTGGCTGGCGGCCGGCCGCGGCGGCCGGGCCGCCCTGGCCTGCGGACCGGAACCCGACAGAGAGAGAGAGAGAGAGAGAGCCCCGGGAAATGTCGCGGGCGGGGCGGCGGCGCCCCGCTCTCCCTTCGGTCGTGACCGGCGCGGTCGAGCCACTATGCCGGGGGCGGCCCGTGGTGTCTGGCCTGCCCCGGCTGCCGTGGTTGCCGGCGGGACTGGGTCCTTTTTTTCAACCGGGTCCGCTTCTTAGGCCGGTGGGCGGAGTGGGGGGCGCCCGCCTTGGCCTGGTTTTCTTTTTTTTTTTTTTTCCTCGTGGCCCTAAGCCGCGGCACCGAGAAGCGTGCGCGACGAAAGGGTCGTGGGCCCGTGCCAGCCGAAGGCCGAGCGAGAAAGAAAAAAAGCGGTGGTCGAGGTGTGGGGCAAAGAACGGAGCAAAGAGAGAGAAGAAGAAGGGCGGCGTTACGAGAGAGGCGCGGGCCTCATTTTCCACCTTCCCCCACCTCTCCCCGGGCCCGCGACCCCCGTGGCCTAGCACGGGTCGTGTTGACGCGCTTGTGTGTGCTTTTTTTTTTTTTTTTTGCCGACCCCCCCCGGCTTTTCCGGGGGGGGGAGAGCCGATCGCTGCGAGGCCGGCCGAAAGCCGGTGGCCCGTGGTGGCGTGGTCGGTGGCACCCTCTCGCACGCTCGGCTGGGTTCCCCGGCGGCGGGGAACCCGTGTGCCGCCCGTTGTCTCGCTGAGGGGAAGCGTCGTCCGCAGCTGCGCCGGGTGGGTGGCGGCACCCCCCGTGCCTCGTCCTCCGCTGCGACCGAGCCGGGCCGGGCGAGCCCGCGCGGCCGGCTGCCGTTGCCGTTGTCCCAGGACTCGCGGCCGTGTTGGGGGAGAGGGGGGCCCCGCCCGTGGCCCCTTTCTCTCTGCGGCTGCTTTTCTGATCGATGAGGCTTTTCGGGTCGCGTCGGAGAGGGCCCCCCGGCGGCCCGGATCTTCCCGGGGTTCTCCCTGTCACGGGGAGGGCCACGGCGGGGGTCCGGTGCTCGGCCGGGGCGGTCTCCTTTCCAATTCGCTTCCCGTCGCGAGCGAGGTGTCGCCCCTCCCGCCGCCGGAGGGGCGTCTTTACCGTCCCCAGCTGTGTGAACGCCGCGAGGCCCCGCGAGCCTTCAGGGTGCCCTTCAAAACCACGCGAGGTGCCGGTGCTGGCCCCGGTCCGGGTAGCGCCCGTGGGTGCCGGCCGCGAGCGGCGCCGGGCGGCGGTGCGGCCGGAGCTGAGCCGAGCCCCAGTTCCCCCGGAGAGCGAGCCGAGAGAGAGAGAGAAGGGCCGGGACTGGAAGGCCGATGGGGGCGCGGACGGGGGAAGAGAGCCCGTTCCGCGCGCACCGCTCGGTTGCTCCTTCGTCGCGCCGCCGCCTGCCGCGGAGCGAGCCGCCCCGTCAGAGGGGCCTCGGTGTCCGGGCCGCGCCCGCCTCGTCGGGTCGCTGTCTCCTCTAGCACGTCCGGTGCCTTGTGCGCGGCCCGGCGGGGGGACGCGTCGGAGCCGGGTTTCGCTCCCCCGAGCGGGCCCCCTTCGGCGC
>NW_028154588.1:167500-175000 GCF_965231275.1 Zosterops lateralis
TTGGTTCCTGCCTAGGGAGGCTGTGGGTAGACCTGCTGTCCGCGGCCGGACTCGCTTCCGGGGTAGACCTGGTCTCCGCGGCCGGACTTGGTTCCTGCCTAGGGAAGCTGTGGGTAGACCTGCTCTCCGCGGCCGGACTTAGTTCCTGCCTAAGGGAAGCGGTGGGTAGACCTGCTCTCCGCGGCCGGACTTGGTTCCTGCCTAGGGAAGCTGTGGGTAGACCTGCTCTCCGCGGCCGGACTTAGTTCCTGCCTAAGGGAAGCGGTGGGTAGACCTGGTCTCCGCGGCAGGACTTGGTTCCTGCCTAGGGAAGCTGTGGGTAGACCTGCTGTCCGCGGCCGGCCTCGCTTCCGGGGTAGACCTGCTCTCCGCGGCCGGACTTGGTTCCTGCCTAGGGAAGCGGAGGGTAGACCTGCTGTCCGCGGCCGGACTTAGTTCCTGCCTAGGGAGGCTGTGGGTAGACCTGCTGTCCGCGGCCGGCCTCGCTTCCGGGGTAGACCTGGTCTCCGCGGCCGGACTTGGTTCCTGCCTAGGGAGGCGGTGGGTAGACCTGCTCTCCGCGGCCGGACTTGGTTCCTGCCTAGGGAAGCGGTGGGTAGACCTGCTCTCCGCGGCCGGACTTAGTTCCTGCCTAGGGAAGCTGTGGGTAGACCTGCTCTCCGCGGCCGTACTTAGTTCCTGCCTAGGGAAGCGGTGGGTAGACCTGCTCTCCGCGGCCGGACTTAGTTCCTGCCTAGGGAGGCTGTGGGTAGACCTGGTCTCCACGGCCGGACTTAGTTCCTGCCTAGGGAGGCTGTGGGTAGACCTGCTCTCCGCGGCCGGACTCAGTTCCCGGCCGCTGGCTCCCGAGGTAGACCTGGTCTCCGCGGCAGGACTTGGTTCCTGCCTAGGGAAGCTGTGGGTAGACCTGCTCTCCGCGGCCGGCCTCGCTTCCGGGGTAGACCTGCTCTCCGCGGCCGGACTTAGTTCCTGCCTAAGGGAAGCGGTGGGTAGACCTGCTCTCCGCGGCCGGACTTAGTTCCTTCCTAGGGAGGCTGTGGGTAGACCTGCTCTCCGCGGCCGGACTTGGTTCCTGCCTAGGGAAGCGGAGGGTAGACCTGGTCTCCGCGGCCGGACTTAGTTCCTGCCTAGGGAGGCTGTGGGTAGACCTGCTGTCCGCGGCCGGACTTAGTTCCTGCCTAGGGAGGCTGTGGGTAGACCTGCTGTCCGCGGCCGGACTTAGTTCCCGGCCGCTGGCTCCTGAGGTAGACCTGGTCTCCGCGGCCGGACTTGGTTCCTGCCTAGGGAAGCGGAGGGTAGACCTGGTCTCCGCGGCCGGACTTAGTTCCTGCCTAGGGAGGCTGTGGGCAGACCTGCTGTCCGCGGCCGGACTTAGTTCCTGCCTAGGGAGGCTGTGGGTAGAACTGCTGTCCGCGGCCGGACTCAGTTCCCGGCCGCTGGCTCCCGAGGTAGACCTGGTCTCCGAGGCCGGACTTGGTTCCTGCCTAGGGAAGCGGTGGGTAGACCTGCTCTCCGCGGCCGGACTTAGTTCCTGCCTAGGGAAGCTGTGGGTAGACCTGCTCTCCGCGGCCGTACTTAGTTCCTGCCTAGGGAAGCGGTGGGTAGACCTGCTCTCGGCGGCCGGACTTAGTTCCTGCCTAGGGAGGCTGTGGGTAGACCTGGTCTCCGCGGCCGGACTTAGTTCCTGCCTAGGGAGGCTGTGGGTAGACCTGCTGTCCGCGGCCGGCCTCGCTTCCGGGGTAGACCTGGTCTCCGCGGCCGGACTTGGTTCCTGCCTAGGGAGGCTGTGGGTAGACCTGCTCTCCGCGGCCGGACTCAGTTCCCGGCCGCTGGCTCCCGAGGTAGACCTGGTCTCCGAGGCCGGACTTGGTTCCTGCCTAGGGAGGCTGTGGGTAGACCTGCTCTCCGCGGCCGGACTCAGTTCCCGGCCGCTGGCTCCCGAGGTAGACCTGGTCTCCGCGGCCGGACTTGGTTCCTGCCTAGGGAAGCTGTGGGTAGACCTGCTCTCCGCGGCCGGACTTAGTTCCTGCCTAGGGAAGCTGTGGGTAGACCTGCTCTCCGCGGCCGGACTCAGTTCCCGGCCGCTGGCTCCCGAGGTAGACCTGGTCTCCGAGGCCGGACTTGGTTCCTGCCTAGGGAGGCTGTGAGTAGACCTGCTCTCCGCGGCCGGACTTGGTTCCTGCCTAGGGAAGCTGTGGGTAGACCTGCTCTCCGCGGCCGGCCTCGCTTCCGGGGTAGACCTGGTCTCCGCGGCCGGACTTAGTTCCTGCCTAGGGAGGCTGTGGGTAGACCTGCTGTCCGCGGCCGGACTCAGTTCCCGGCCGCTGGCTCCCGAGGTAGACCTGGTCTCCGCGGCCGGACTTAGTTCCTGCCTAGGGAAGCTGTGGGTAGACCTGCTGTCCGCGGCCGGACTCGGTTCCGGGGTAGACCTGGTCTCCGCGGCCGGACTTAGTTCCTGCCTAGGGAAGCGGTGGGTAGACCCGCTGTCCGCGGCCGGACTCGGTTCCTGCCTAGGGAAGCTGTGGGTAGACCTGTTCTCCCCGGCTCGCCTTCCCGCCTGCCCGCCAAAGCCCGGGTAGCCCGGCTTGTCCCCGGGAGGGAAGAGGAGAGTCTTCGGGAGCTGGCGGCGTTCCCGCCGCCTCCGTGCCCGAACGGACGGCGGCCCGGCTCCCGGCCTCGATTTTTACTTCGCTCGCTCCCTTTCCCTGCTCCTCGCCCTGCCCCCGCTGTCGCTGGGCCAACTGCGTTCGTTGACGGGAGAAGAGCCGGGGGCGGGAAAAGTTTGAAAGTGGCGCCAGGGAGGCTGACGGTGGAGGGCGGGGCGCCCCCAACCGCTGAGGGGGGCGGGAGACGGCTGAAGGCAGCGCCAGGGAGGCTGACGGCGGAGGGCAGGGCGCCCTCCACCGTCGATGGGCGGCCGCGACAGCCGAGGCAGGGGCGGGGGCGGGGAGAGAGGGCATGCGAGAGTATGCGTGGGTGGATGGGTGCGTGCGCGTGTGCCTGCGTGCGCCCGTCTGTGGCGCTGTTGGCCGGAGTGGGGGGGTGGCCCGTCCGAGAGGGCGGCATCGGGATGTGAGCGTGTCGAGTGGGGGAGTCCGTCTCCGTCTGTGTGAAGGCGGGCTGAGGGCCGGCGGCCTCGTGCCGGCCCCGGGCGCCGCGGCCTCGGGTCCCAGCGGCCCGCTAGCCCCGCGCCGAGGGCCGAAGACCTCGGCGGACCGTGAAAGAACCGGCCCGAAAGCGGCCGCCCGCTTGCCGGCCGCCCGGCCACGGCCCCTGTCGGTGGGGGGAAGGGGCGAGGCGAGGCGAGCCGCGCCGGGTTCGGCCGCCCGTCCCTGCTGCCCCTCCCCGCTGTTCCCCCATAGGTTCTGGTGCAGGGGGGGGAGGGGGGGGGTGGGGGAAGGGGCGCCGTTTTGGTGGTTCGGCGCGTGAGCGGGCCGAGGGCAGGGCGCAGCCTGCCCAATCAGCTCGGCCGGGAGCGGTCCGGGCGCGAAAAGAAAACAGCTCGGGTTTGCCGAGCTCGTTTTCTTCCTGAAACCTTTCTTGTTGCGAGTGAGTGGGAGAGCCGTTCTTCCAGGAAATGAAAAAAAACCAAAAAAACCCCCTCAAAAAACCAAACCAAACCAAACCAAACCAAACCAAACAAAACAAAAAAAAAAACAAAAAAAAAAAAAAAAAAAAAAAACAAAAAAAAAAAACAACAACAAAAAAAATAAAACCAAACCAAAACAAAAAAAAACCCCAAAATCTCCCCAAAAACCCCAACAACAACAACAACAAAAATAACCCCCCCAAAAAACCAAACGAGCAAATGAAAAGCAGGGGGTGGGGGAGCGAGGATTTTGTCGAAAATAGGTTGTGGTCTTGAAAGCGGGTTGGTTGGGTGGGCGGGAGGGGGGCCACTGGAGCCATCCGGCTGGGCGGCGCTACGAGGCTGTGAGCTTTCCTCCGGCTGCGGGGTGGCAGCGGGACGCCTCGTCTAGCCGGCCCCGGGGTGTAGGTGCAGCGCTTTGGCGGCGTGAAATGGCAGGGTGAACCGGTAGCCCCCCCACCCAGTCCGGGACGAACACGTCTACCCCGCTCCGGGCGCGGCCTGGGGACGCCAGGTCTACCCGGCTCCGGGGCGGCGCCGCGGCGCTCGCCGGCCGCCTGCAGAGAGGTCGGCGCGGCGCCGCGGCGGCCCGCGGTCGCGGGGCGAACAGGTCTACCCCGCTCCGGGCGCGGCCTGGGGACGCCAGGTCTACCTCTCTCCGGGACGGCCCCGGGACGCCAGGTCTACCTCTCTCCGGGGCGGCCCCGGGACGCCAGGTCTACCCCGCTCCAGGGCGGCCCCGGGACGCCAGGTCTACCTCTCTCCGGGGCGGCCCCGGGACGCCAGGTCTACCCCGCTCCGGGGCGGGCCCGGGACGCCAGGTCTACCCCGCTCCAGGGCGGCCCCGGGACGCCAGGTCTACCTCTCTCCGGGGCGGGCCCGGGACGCCAGGTCTACCCCGCTCCGGGGCGGCCCCGGGACGCCAGGTCTACCCGGCTCCGGGTCGGCGCCGCGGCGCTCGCCGGCCGCCTGCAAAGAGGTCGGCGCGGCGCCGCGGCGGCCCGCGGTCGCGGGGCGAACAGGTCTACCCCGCTCCGGGGCGGCCCCGGGACGCCAGGTCTACCCCGCTCCGGGGCGGCCCCGGGACGCCAGGTCTACCTCTCTCCGGGGCGGCCCCGGGACGCCAGGTCTACCCCGCTCCGGGGCGGGCCCGGGACGCCAGGTCTACCCCGCTCCGGGGCGGCCCCGGGACGCCAGGTCTACCCGGCTCCGGGTCGGCGCCGCGGCGCTCGCCGGCCGCCTGCAAAGAGGTCGGCGCGGCGCCGCGGCGGCCCGCGGTCGCGGGGCGAACAGGTCTACCCCGCTCCGGGGCGGCCCCGGGACGCCAGCTCTACCTCTCTCCGGGGCGGCCCCGGGACGCCAGGTCTACCTCTCTCCGGGGCGGCCCCGGGACGCCAGGTCTACCTCTCTCCGGGGCGGCCCCGGGACGCCAGGTCTACCTCTCTCCGGGGCGGCCCCGGGACGCCAGGTCTACCCCGCTCCGGGGCGGGCCCGGGACGCCAGGTCTACCCAGCTCCGGGGCCCGCCGCGGCGCTTGCCGACCCCTTCGAGAGAGAGGTCGGCGGGGCGGCGCGGCGGCCCGCGGTCGCGGGGCGAACAGGTCTACCCCGCTCCCGGGCGGCCCGGGGACGTCAGGTCTACCCGGCTCCGGGGCCTGCCGCGGCGCTCGCCGGCCGCCTGCAGAGAGGTCGGCGCGGTCCTGCGGCGGCCCGCGGTCGCGGGGCGAACAGGTCTACCCCGCTCCGGCGGGACTTGGGTGGACTGCCGCGGGTGGCCGGGTAGACCGGCTCTCCCCACCGCGCCTGGAAGTTCACCAAGGGGTCGCTGTTTTGGGCTGCCTCCGGTTACGTCTTGGTCGGCGGCGGCGTGCGCCAGGGCGCCCCCCCGGTCACGTTCCACTCGTCGTCTTGCGGGCGTCCGCCGTCCCGGACTCGTCTGTCCGTATTGTGGGAGCGAGTTGACGGGCCGCATCCCCGCAGGCTGTCCCGTGCCTGTGTCCGAAGCGGGCCGAGAGGCGACGGCCGCGCGTGCGGCCGCCGGCGCGAAGGAAAGCGCCGCCCGAGGTGTGGGACGCGAGTCGCGTGGCTCCGTTCCGGTTCCCGTCGTGCCCTGGGGAGAAGGGTACAGAGGAGTTGAGATGGCGAGAGAGAGAAAAAGCCGCGCGAGCGCGTCCCGCTCCGGCCCGGCTGCTGCCGGCTTCGCGAAGGGGGCGAGGGCCCCTCCCTGTGTTCCCTCCGGGCCAGATACGATGGTGTCGGGCGAGGCGGCGGCGCCTCGTCCCTTTGCTGCTCGGCCTTAAGCCGAGGCCCCGCTCCGGCCGCGGGTGCTTTTTTTTTTTTTTTTTTTCGGCCCCGCCCGTCCGTCCGCTTTGCGGTGGTGGCCGGCGGCTTTTGAAGGGTCGGCGCGGCCGGGGCTCTGTGGCGTCGAGACCGCTGAGGCCTCTTTCCCCCGGCCTTTTTCCCCCAGAAAGCCCCGAGGACGGGCCCGGTTCGCCGAGGTGGCGGCGCCTCGTTCCCCGCTCCTCCCGACTTGTTTGCCCAGCGTGTGTGTCGTCCGTGTCGGAAGCGCCGCGGGGACGTCCCGTGGGGCGTGCGGCCTTGCCTCGGCCTGTGCCGGTTGCTCGAGGGGCTCGGTGACCGGGAAAGTCGCCCGACCAGTTGTTGGGGCCGGGGTGGCGGCACCCCGTCCCTTCCCGAGCCGTGTGTTGTTCTTGTCCCCCTTCCTCGGCCTTAAGCCGGGGACCCGCGGAGCGGGCGGAATGAATTTCGTGTGGCTGGCGGCCGGCCGCGGCGGCCGGGCCGCCCTGGCCTGCGGACCGGAACCCGACAGAGAGAGAGAGAGAGAGAGAGCCCCGGGAAATGTCGCGGGCGGGGCGGCGGCGCCCCGCTCTCCCTTCGGTCGTGACCGGCGCGGTCGAGCCACTATGCCGGGGGCGGCCCGTGGTGTCTGGCCTGCCCCGGCTGCCGTGGTTGCCGGCGGGACTGGGTCCTTTTTTTCAACCGGGTCCGCTTCTTAGGCCGGTGGGCGGAGTGGGGGGCGCCCGCCTTGGCCTGGTTTTCTTTTTTTTTTTTTTTCCTCGTGGCCCTAAGCCGCGGCACCGAGAAGCGTGCGCGACGAAAGGGTCGTGGGCCCGTGCCAGCCGAAGGCCGAGCGAGAAAGAAAAAAAGCGGTGGTCGAGGTGTGGGGCAAAGAACGGAGCAAAGAGAGAGAAGAAGAAGGGCGGCGTTACGAGAGAGGCGCGGGCCTCATTTTCCACCTTCCCCCACCTCTCCCCGGGCCCGCGACCCCCGTGGCCTAGCACGGGTCGTGTTGACGCGCTTGTGTGTGCTTTTTTTTTTTTTTTTTGCCGACCCCCCCCGGCTTTTCCGGGGGGGGGAGAGCCGATCGCTGCGAGGCCGGCCGAAAGCCGGTGGCCCGTGGTGGCGTGGTCGGTGGCACCCTCTCGCACGCTCGGCTGGGTTCCCCGGCGGCGGGGAACCCGTGTGCCGCCCGTTGTCTCGCTGAGGGGAAGCGTCGTCCGCAGCTGCGCCGGGTGGGTGGCGGCACCCCCCGTGCCTCGTCCTCCGCTGCGACCGAGCCGGGCCGGGCGAGCCCGCGCGGCCGGCTGCCGTTGCCGTTGTCCCAGGACTCGCGGCCGTGTTGGGGGAGAGGGGGGCCCCGCCCGTGGCCCCTTTCTCTCTGCGGCTGCTTTTCTGATCGATGAGGCTTTTCGGGTCGCGTCGGAGAGGGCCCCCCGGCGGCCCGGATCTTCCCGGGGTTCTCCCTGTCACGGGGAGGGCCACGGCGGGGGTCCGGTGCTCGGCCGGGGCGGTCTCCTTTCCAATTCGCTTCCCGTCGCGAGCGAGGTGTCGCCCCTCCCGCCGCCGGAGGGGCGTCTTTACCGTCCCCAGCTGTGTGAACGCCGCGAGGCC
>NW_028154588.1:185000-187500 GCF_965231275.1 Zosterops lateralis
GGGCTGGCGCCCCTGCTCGCTGGAGCCCGGCAGCAGGGCTGGAACCGGGAATTCGATCGGGGACTTTCCGAAGTCGGCTTTGGTAAGTACCGCGGGGACCCGGGTTTAATCCAGAAGCCGTAGCCCACGGGGAAAGGGACGTTAGGACTCACCACCCTAGCTGCCCCTCTTTGAACTCGGTGAAACAAAAATTTCGGCAGAACCCGTGTGGTTTTCTGCCCAAAACCCGGCCCCAGGGTTCCTTAGAGGGCAAAGGTTCGGTCGGCTGGTAGGGAGAGACCACAACCGCCGTTCCTACAGTACAGGAATAACCATGACTGTAACAACTTTTAAACCGGGGGGGTCTCCGTTTTTGGGGCCCCCGTTACGCATGTCGAAGGTATCTGTCGGAACCCAGACCTCTCTGGGTGACTGGGCAGACCTGGTGTCTCGTAATCATAACCCTGATTTGTCTAAACTTTGTATTTCTGACCTGTATTCTTTGCTTACTGCATGTGGGGTAAACCTGTGTTCGGCGGCTGCACCAGGTCTGCTAGCCGCGAATCGGGTAGACCTGTTGTCCCGGACTTTCGTTTCCAAACTCTCTGAATTAACGGGGAATGAACTCGCTTCTTTGGTGAATTTGGAATTTTACAGATCGGATTTGCTTACTAATAACTCTGGATGTGTTTATGTCTCCTCTAATTGGGAGGGTTTGAGCGGGTTGCCCGAGGTTTATGAACAGGTTCCACTGATTTCATCGAGCGGGGAGGGAAACTGCGAACCTGGCACAAGGGACACACCGGGGACTCCATCTCCCGAGCCCGAACCTGAGCCTGGACCTGAGCCTGCCCCTGTGACGGCGAAAAATCCAGCTTTGCCGGCAAACAATGGGGAACAGACTCCGGGAGACATCACCACGGTGACGGTTCCAGGAAAGAATCCATCGTGCCCTTGTTGTGGTACTCGGGTAAACTCTGTCTTGAGCTTGATTGAACATCTGAAGGGGGTGCACGGGAATTTAAAAATCCGTTTTAGGTGTATAAAATGTGGAAGGGAAAATAACAACTATCATAGCATTGTTTGTCATTTTCCAAAATGCAAAGGGCCAGAGGAAATCTCATCTCAGATCGGAGGTTGGAGCTGTGAGGTATGTGGCAGGAGTTTCAATACAAAAATCGGTTTAGGTCAACACAAAAGACTGGCACACCCAGTGATTAGGAATGAAGAGAGGATCCGTGCTTCCCACCCAAAAGAAACATCCAACAAAAAATGCTGGACTCGTGAGGAGGAGGAACTGTTGATAAAATTAGTAACTCAGTATGAGGGGCACCGGAATATTAATAAATTAATAGCAGAACATATTCCATCCAAAACAACTAAACAAATTAGTGATAAAAGGAGACTCCTCCTCAAAACACAAAACACAGATGAAAAATCAGCTAGGAGACCAGTCACCAGAGGGAAAACAAAAGAAGAGATAAGCCTCCACCCAGATAAAGGAGATGAAGGGGAGGAGAAAGATAAGAAATCTACACCGGGCCCAGGCTCCAGGGGGAGGACAAAGAGAAACACGAGCCACCACCCAGCAAACACAGATGAGGAGGATAATGGAGTAGCTGAGTCACCTCCAGCTGCCGGGGAGAATACAACAGATGAGATAAGACACCCAGATAAGACCAAGGGCCGGCTGGGGAACAGGAAACAACAAGAGGAAAAACAGCTGCAGAATCACTACGGGGAAAGCCTTTCTGCCTGGTTATCTGATGGGACAATTAACACCTTCCCAGAGGCATTCAGGCAGCTGCTGGAGGGCCAGGAGATGCAAGCCACGATCAATCAATCAGCCCAGGACTGCTTTGGATGCCTCGAATCGATGAACCAGATCAAGAAAGCCACCCAGGATAAGAGAGATAAGACCAAGGAGGCCCGGAAATTACAACAGCCAGGGAGAGCTCCTCAGGAATGGATGAAAAAGAGGGCCATTAAAAGAGGTACTTTCCTTCGCTTTCAGCGCCTGTTCCATCTTGACAGGGGAAAATTAGCCAGGATTATCCTGGACGATACAGAATGTTTATCATGTGAGATTCCACCCGGTGAGATCTACTCGACGTTCAAAGCCAGATGGGAGACACCTGGAGCATTCAAAAGCCTTGGGAACTTTAAAATCACAGGTAAAGCTGACAACACCGCTTTCAGAGCCCTAATCACAGCCAAAGAAATTGAGAAAAATGTGCGTGAGATGTGCCAAAACTCGGCTCCCGGTCCAGATGGGATTACTCTGAGAAACATCAGGATGATGGATCCCAAATACACCCGGACCATGGAGATTTTCAACCTATGGCTAACAACAGGGAAGATCCCAGATATGGTGAGGGGTTGCAGGACTGTCCTAATTCCTAAATCGACCAAACCAGAACGCCTGAAGGACATCAACAACTGGAGGCCCATCACAATCGGGTCCATCCTGCTCCGGCTGTTCTCCAGGATCATGACAGCCAGACTGGCCAAGGCGTGCCCC
>NW_028154588.1:192500-198034 GCF_965231275.1 Zosterops lateralis
GTCCGCGGCCGGACTTAGTTCCTGCCTAGGGAGGCTGTGGGTAGACCTGCTCTCCGCGGCCGGACTCGGTTCCCGGCCGCTGGCTCCCGAGGTAGACCTGGTCTCCGAGGCCGGACTTAGTTCCTGCCTAGGGAAGCTGTGGGTAGACCTGCTCTCCGCGGCCGGACTCAGTTCCCGGCCGCTGGCTCCCGAGGTAGACCTGGTCTCCGCGGCCGGACTTCGTTCCTGCCTAGGGAGGCTGTGGGTAGACCTGCTGTCCGCGGCCGGACTTAGTTCCTGCCTAGGGAGGCTGTGGGTAGACCTGCTCTCCGCGGCCGGACTCGGTTCCCGGCCGCTGGCTCCCGAGGTAGACCTGGTCTCCGAGGCCGGACTTAGTTCCTGCCTAGGGAAGCTGTGGGTAGACCTGCTCTCCGCGGCCGGACTTAGTTCCTGCCTAGGGAAGCGCTGGGTAGACCTGCTCTCCGCGGCCGGCCTCGCTTCCGGGGTAGACCTGGTCTCCGCGGCCGGACTTAGTTCCTGCCTGGGGAAGCGGTGGGTAGACCTGCTGTCCGCGGCCGGACTTCGTTCCTGCCTAGGGAGGCTGTGGGTAGACCTGCTGTCCGCGGCCGGCCTCGCTTCCGGGGTAGACCTGGTCTCCGCGGCCGGACTTGGTTCCTGCCTAGGGAGGCTGTGGGTAGACCTGCTGTCCGCGGCCGGCCTCGCTTCCGGGGTAGACCTGGTCTCCGCGGCCGGACTTAGTTCCTTCCTAGGGAGGCTGTGGGTAGACCTGCTCTCCGCGGCCGGACTTGGTTCCTGCCTAGGGAAGCGGAGGGTAGACCTGCTGTCCGCGGCCGGACTTAGTTCCTGCCTAGGGAGGCTGTGGGTAGACCTGCTGTCCGCGGCCGGCCTCGCTTCCGGGGTAGACCTGGTCTCCGCGGCCGGACTTGGTTCCTGCCTAGGGAGGCTGTGGGTAGACCTGCTGTCCGCGGCCGGACTCGCTTCCGGGGTAGACCTGGTCTCCGCGGCCGGACTTGGTTCCTGCCTAGGGAAGCTGTGGGTAGACCTGCTCTCCGCGGCCGGACTTAGTTCCTGCCTAAGGGAAGCGGTGGGTAGACCTGCTCTCCGCGGCCGGACTTGGTTCCTGCCTAGGGAAGCGGTGGGTAGACCTGCTCTCCGCGGCCGGACTCGGTTCCTGCCTAGGGAAGCTGTGGGTAGACCTGGTCCCTGCGGCCGGCCTCGCTTCCGGGGTAGACCTGGTCTCCGCGGCCGGACTTAGTTCCTGCCTAGGGAAGCTGTGGGTAGACCTGCTCTCCGCGGCCGGACTCAGTTCCCGGCCGCTGGCTCCCGAGGTAGACCTGGTCTCCGCGGCCGGACTTAGTTCCTGCCTAGGGAGGCTGTGGGTAGACCTGCTCTCCGCGGCCGGACTTAGTTCCTGCCTAGGGAGGCTGTGGGTAGACCTGCTGTCCGCGGCCGGACTTAGTTCCTGCCTAGGGAGGCTGTGGGTAGACCTGCTCTCCGCGGCCGGACTCGGTTCCCGGCCGCTGGCTCCCGAGGTAGACCTGGTCTCCGAGGCCGGACTTAGTTCCTGCCTAGGGAAGCTGTGGGTAGACCTGCTCTCCGCGGCCGGACTCAGTTCCCGGCCGCTGGCTCCCGAGGTAGACCTGGTCTCCGCGGCCGGACTTCGTTCCTGCCTAGGGAGGCTGTGGGTAGACCTGCTGTCCGCGGCCGGACTTAGTTCCTGCCTAGGGAGGCTGTGGGTAGACCTGCTCTCCGCGGCCGGACTCGGTTCCCGGCCGCTGGCTCCCGAGGTAGACCTGGTCTCCGAGGCCGGACTTAGTTCCTGCCTAGGGAAGCTGTGGGTAGACCTGCTCTCCGCGGCCGGACTTAGTTCCTGCCTAGGGAAGCGCTGGGTAGACCTGCTGTCCGCGGCCGGCCTCGCTTCCGGGGTAGACCTGGTCTCCGCGGCCGGACTTGGTTCCTGCCTAGGGAGGCTGTGGGTAGACCTGCTGTCCGCGGCCGGACTCGCTTCCGGGGTAGACCTGGTCTCCGCGGCCGGACTTGGTTCCTGCCTAGGGAAGCTGTGGGTAGACCTGCTCTCCGCGGCCGGACTTAGTTCCTGCCTAAGGGAAGCGGTGGGTAGACCTGCTCTCCGCGGCCGGACTTGGTTCCTGCCTAGGGAAGCTGTGGGTAGACCTGCTCTCCGCGGCCGGACTTAGTTCCTGCCTAAGGGAAGCGGTGGGTAGACCTGGTCTCCGCGGCAGGACTTGGTTCCTGCCTAGGGAAGCTGTGGGTAGACCTGCTGTCCGCGGCCGGCCTCGCTTCCGGGGTAGACCTGCTCTCCGCGGCCGGACTTGGTTCCTGCCTAGGGAAGCGGAGGGTAGACCTGCTGTCCGCGGCCGGACTTAGTTCCTGCCTAGGGAGGCTGTGGGTAGACCTGCTGTCCGCGGCCGGCCTCGCTTCCGGGGTAGACCTGGTCTCCGCGGCCGGACTTGGTTCCTGCCTAGGGAGGCGGTGGGTAGACCTGCTCTCCGCGGCCGGACTTGGTTCCTGCCTAGGGAAGCGGTGGGTAGACCTGCTCTCCGCGGCCGGACTTAGTTCCTGCCTAGGGAAGCTGTGGGTAGACCTGCTCTCCGCGGCCGTACTTAGTTCCTGCCTAGGGAAGCGGTGGGTAGACCTGCTCTCCGCGGCCGGACTTAGTTCCTGCCTAGGGAGGCTGTGGGTAGACCTGGTCTCCACGGCCGGACTTAGTTCCTGCCTAGGGAGGCTGTGGGTAGACCTGCTCTCCGCGGCCGGACTCAGTTCCCGGCCGCTGGCTCCCGAGGTAGACCTGGTCTCCGCGGCAGGACTTGGTTCCTGCCTAGGGAAGCTGTGGGTAGACCTGCTCTCCGCGGCCGGCCTCGCTTCCGGGGTAGACCTGCTCTCCGCGGCCGGACTTAGTTCCTGCCTAAGGGAAGCGGTGGGTAGACCTGCTCTCCGCGGCCGGACTTAGTTCCTTCCTAGGGAGGCTGTGGGTAGACCTGCTCTCCGCGGCCGGACTTGGTTCCTGCCTAGGGAAGCGGAGGGTAGACCTGGTCTCCGCGGCCGGACTTAGTTCCTGCCTAGGGAGGCTGTGGGTAGACCTGCTGTCCGCGGCCGGACTTAGTTCCTGCCTAGGGAGGCTGTGGGTAGACCTGCTGTCCGCGGCCGGACTTAGTTCCCGGCCGCTGGCTCCTGAGGTAGACCTGGTCTCCGCGGCCGGACTTGGTTCCTGCCTAGGGAAGCGGAGGGTAGACCTGGTCTCCGCGGCCGGACTTAGTTCCTGCCTAGGGAGGCTGTGGGCAGACCTGCTGTCCGCGGCCGGACTTAGTTCCTGCCTAGGGAGGCTGTGGGTAGAACTGCTGTCCGCGGCCGGACTCAGTTCCCGGCCGCTGGCTCCCGAGGTAGACCTGGTCTCCGAGGCCGGACTTGGTTCCTGCCTAGGGAAGCGGTGGGTAGACCTGCTCTCCGCGGCCGGACTTAGTTCCTGCCTAGGGAAGCTGTGGGTAGACCTGCTCTCCGCGGCCGTACTTAGTTCCTGCCTAGGGAAGCGGTGGGTAGACCTGCTCTCGGCGGCCGGACTTAGTTCCTGCCTAGGGAGGCTGTGGGTAGACCTGGTCTCCGCGGCCGGACTTAGTTCCTGCCTAGGGAGGCTGTGGGTAGACCTGCTGTCCGCGGCCGGCCTCGCTTCCGGGGTAGACCTGGTCTCCGCGGCCGGACTTGGTTCCTGCCTAGGGAGGCTGTGGGTAGACCTGCTCTCCGCGGCCGGACTCAGTTCCCGGCCGCTGGCTCCCGAGGTAGACCTGGTCTCCGAGGCCGGACTTGGTTCCTGCCTAGGGAGGCTGTGGGTAGACCTGCTCTCCGCGGCCGGACTCAGTTCCCGGCCGCTGGCTCCCGAGGTAGACCTGGTCTCCGCGGCCGGACTTGGTTCCTGCCTAGGGAAGCTGTGGGTAGACCTGCTCTCCGCGGCCGGACTTAGTTCCTGCCTAGGGAAGCTGTGGGTAGACCTGCTCTCCGCGGCCGGACTCAGTTCCCGGCCGCTGGCTCCCGAGGTAGACCTGGTCTCCGAGGCCGGACTTGGTTCCTGCCTAGGGAGGCTGTGAGTAGACCTGCTCTCCGCGGCCGGACTTGGTTCCTGCCTAGGGAAGCTGTGGGTAGACCTGCTCTCCGCGGCCGGCCTCGCTTCCGGGGTAGACCTGGTCTCCGCGGCCGGACTTAGTTCCTGCCTAGGGAGGCTGTGGGTAGACCTGCTGTCCGCGGCCGGACTCAGTTCCCGGCCGCTGGCTCCCGAGGTAGACCTGGTCTCCGCGGCCGGACTTAGTTCCTGCCTAGGGAAGCTGTGGGTAGACCTGCTGTCCGCGGCCGGACTCGGTTCCGGGGTAGACCTGGTCTCCGCGGCCGGACTTAGTTCCTGCCTAGGGAAGCGGTGGGTAGACCCGCTGTCCGCGGCCGGACTCGGTTCCTGCCTAGGGAAGCTGTGGGTAGACCTGTTCTCCCCGGCTCGCCTTCCCGCCTGCCCGCCAAAGCCCGGGTAGCCCGGCTTGTCCCCGGGAGGGAAGAGGAGAGTCTTCGGGAGCTGGCGGCGTTCCCGCCGCCTCCGTGCCCGAACGGACGGCGGCCCGGCTCCCGGCCTCGATTTTTACTTCGCTCGCTCCCTTTCCCTGCTCCTCGCCCTGCCCCCGCTGTCGCTGGGCCAACTGCGTTCGTTGACGGGAGAAGAGCCGGGGGCGGGAAAAGTTTGAAAGTGGCGCCAGGGAGGCTGACGGTGGAGGGCGGGGCGCCCCCAACCGCTGAGGGGGGCGGGAGACGGCTGAAGGCAGCGCCAGGGAGGCTGACGGCGGAGGGCAGGGCGCCCTCCACCGTCGATGGGCGGCCGCGACAGCCGAGGCAGGGGCGGGGGCGGGGAGAGAGGGCATGCGAGAGTATGCGTGGGTGGATGGGTGCGTGC
Source organism: Zosterops lateralis (assembly GCF_965231275.1). Lineage (NCBI taxonomy): Eukaryota > Metazoa > Chordata > Aves > Passeriformes > Zosteropidae > Zosterops > Zosterops lateralis. The sequence continues at coordinate 197,443 of NW_028154588.1, forward strand.
GCGTGTGCCTGCGTGCGCCCGTCTGTGGCGCTGTTGGCCGGAGTGGGGGGGTGGCCCGTCCGAGAGGGCGGCATCGGGATGTGAGCGTGTCGAGTGGGGGAGTCCGTCTCCGTCTGTGTGAAGGCGGGCTGAGGGCCGGCGGCCTCGTGCCGGCCCCGGGCGCCGCGGCCTCGGGTCCCAGCGGCCCGCTAGCCCCGCGCCGAGGGCCGAAGACCTCGGCGGACCGTGAAAGAACCGGCCCGAAAGCGGCCGCCCGCTTGCCGGCCGCCCGGCCACGGCCCCTGTCGGTGGGGGGAAGGGGCGAGGCGAGGCGAGCCGCGCCGGGTTCGGCCGCCCGTCCCTGCTGCCCCTCCCCGCTGTTCCCCCATAGGTTCTGGTGCAGGGGGGGGAGGGGGGGGGTGGGGGAAGGGGCGCCGTTTTGGTGGTTCGGCGCGTGAGCGGGCCGAGGGCAGGGCGCAGCCTGCCCAATCAGCTCGGCCGGGAGCGGTCCGGGCGCGAAAAGAAAACAGCTCGGGTTTGCCGAGCTCGTTTTCTTCCTGAAACCTTTCTTGTTGCGAGTGAGTGGGAGAGCCGTTCTTCCAGGAAATGAAAA
>NW_028154587.1:0-2500 GCF_965231275.1 Zosterops lateralis
CGCCAGGTCTACCTCTCTCCGGGGCAGCCCCGGGACACCAGGTCTACCTCTCTCCGGGGCGGCCCGGGGACACCAGGTCTACCTCCCTCCGGGACGGCCCCGGGACGCCAGCTCTACCTCTCTCCGGGGCGGCCCCGGGACGCCAGGTCTACCTCTCTCCGGGGCGGCCCCGGGACGCCAGGTCTACCTCTCTCCGGGGCGGCCCCGGGACGCCAGGTCTACCCCGCTCCGGGTCGGCGCCGCGGCCTGGGGACGCCAGGTCTACCCGGCTCCGGGTCGGCGCCGCGACGCTCGCCGGCCGCCTGCAAAGAGGTCGGCGCGGCGCCGCGGCGGCCCGCGGTCGCGGGGCGAACAGGTCTACCCCGCTCCGGGGCGGCCCCGGGACGCCAGGTCTACCTCTCTCCGGGGCGGCCCCGGGACGCCAGGTCTACCTCTCTCCGGGGCGGGCCCGGGACGCCAGGTCTACCCCGCTCCGGGGCGGCCCCCGGGACGCCAGGTCTACCTCTCTCCGGGGCGGCCCCGGGACGCCAGGTCTACCCCGCTCCGGGGCGGCCCCCGGGACGCCAGGTCTACCCCGCTCCGGGCGCGGCCTGGGGACGCCAGGTCTATCCAGCCCCGGGGCCCGCCGCGGCGCTTGCCGACCCCTTCGACAGAGAGGTCGGCGCGGTCCTGCGGCGGCCCGCGGTCGCGGGGCGAACAGGTCTACCCCGCTCCGGCGGGACTTGGGTGGACTGCCGCGGGAGGCCGGGTAGACCGGCTCTCCCCACCGCGCCTGGAAGTTCACCAAGGGGTCGCTGTTTTGGGCTGCCTCCGGTTACGTCTTGGTCGGCGGCGGCGTGCGCCAGGGCGCCCCCCCGGTCACGTTCCACTCGTCGTCTTGCGGGCGTCCGCCGTCCCGGACTCGTCTGTCCGTATTGTGGGAGCGAGTTGACGGGCCGCATCCCCGCAGCTGTCCCGTGCCTGTGTCCGAAGCGGGCCGAGAGGCGACGGCCGCGCGTGCGGCCGCCGGCGCGAAGGAAAGCGCCGCCCGAGGTGTGGGACGCGAGTCGCGTGGCTCCGTTCCGGTTCCCGTCATGCCCTGGGGAGAAGGGTACAGAGGAGTTGAGATGGCGAGAGAGAAAAAGCCCGCGAGCGTGTCCCGCTCCGGGCCCGGCTGCCGCCGGCTTCGCGAAGGGCGAGGGCCCTCCCTGTGTTCCCTCCGGGGCAGATACGATGGTGTCGGGCGAGGCGGCGGCGCCTCGTCCCTTTGCTGCTCGGCCTTAAGCCGAGGCCCCGCTCGGCCGCGGGTGCTTTTTTTTTTTTTTTCGGCCCGCCCGTCTGTCCGCTTTGCGGTGGTGGCCGGCGGCTTTTGAAGTGTGGGCGTGGCCGGGGCTCTGCGGCGTCGAGACCGCTGAGGAGGCCTTTCCCCCCGGCCTTTTTCCCCCAGAAAGCCCCGAGGACGGGCCCGGTTTGCCGAGGTGGCGGCGCCTCGTTCCCCGCTCCTCCCGACTTGTTTGCCCAGCGTGTGTGTCGTCCGTGTCGGAAGCGCCGCGGGGACGTCCCGTGGGGCGTGCGGCCTTGCCTCGGCCTGTGCCGGTTGCTCGAGGGGCTCGGTGACCGGGAAAGTCGCCCGAGCAGTTGTTGGGGCCGGGGTGGCGGCACCCCGTCCCTTCCCGAGCCGTGTGTTGTTCTTGTCCCCCTTCCTCGGCCTTAAGCCGGGGACCCGCGGAGCGGGCGGGAATGAATTTCGTGTGGCTGGCGGCCGGCCGCGGCGGCCGGGCCGCCCTGGCCTGCGGACCGGAACCCGACAGAGAGAGAGCCCCGGGAAATGTCGCGGGCGGGGCGGCGGCGCTCCGCTCTCCCTTCGGTCGTGACCGGCGCGGTCGAGCCACTATGCCGGGGCGGCCCGTGGTGTGTCTGGCCTGCTCCGGCTGCCGTGGTTGCCGGCGGGACTGGGTCCTTTTTTTCAACCGGGTCCGCTTCTTAGGCCGACGGGCGGAGTGGGGGGCGCCCGCCTGGCCTTGTTTTCTTTATTTTTTTCCCTCGTGGCCCTAAGCCGCGGCACCGAGAAGCGTGCGCGACGAAAGGGTTGTGGGCCCGTGCCAGCCGAAGGCCGAGCGAGAAAGAAAAAAAGCGGTGGTCGAGGTGTGGGGCAAAGAACTGAGCAAAGAGAGAGAAGAAGGGCGGCGTTACGAGAGAGGCGCGGGCCTCATTTTCCACCTTCCCCCACCTCTCCCCGGGCCCTCGACCCCCGTGGCCTAGCACGGGTCGTGTTGACGCGCTTGTGTGCGCTTTTTTTTTTTTTGCCGACGGACGCGGAAGCGACGGACGGAGGGCCCGGGCCGGGACCGCCGCGGGCGACGGCGGGCGCCTCCCGACCGACCATCCCCCCGAGAGGGACGCCCGCCGAGCGGCGACGCCGCCGCTCGGTCCCCGGGGTCGCCCGCGACCTCCGTCGGCATCCAGCCACGAAGGCGCTCGCCGCAGCGCTCGCCCGAGTGGGCGAGCGGTCGGACCGGGG
>NW_028154587.1:7500-20000 GCF_965231275.1 Zosterops lateralis
CAGTCCCGCCGGCAACCACGGCAGCCGGGGCAGGCCAGACACCACGGGCCGCCCCGGCATAGTGGCTCGACCGCGCCGGTCACGACCGAAGGGAGAGCGGGGCGCCGCCGCCCCGCCCGCGACATTTCCCGGGGCTCTCTCTCTCTCTGTCGGGTTCCGGTCCGCAGGCCAGGGCGGCCCGGCCGCCGCGGCCGGCCGCCAGCCACACGAAATTCATTCCGCCCGCTCCGCGGGTCCCCGGCTTAAGGCCGAGGAAGGGGGACAACAACAACACACGGCTCGGGAAGGGACGGGGTGCCGCCACCCCGGCCCCAACTGGTCGGGCGACTTTCCCGGGTCACCGAGCCCCTCGAGCAACCGGCACAGGCCGAGGCAAGGCCGCACGCCCCACGGGACGTCCCCGCGGCGCTTCCGACACGGACGACACACACGCTGGGCAAACAAGTCGGGAGGAGCGGGGAACGAGGCGCCGCCACCTCGGCGAACCGGGCCCGTCCTCGGGGCTTTCTGGGGGAAAAAGGCCGGGGGGAAAGAGGCCTCAGCGGTCTCGATGCCGCAAGAGCCCCGGCCGCGCCCACCCTTCAAAAGCCGCCGGCCACCACCGCAAAGCGGACGGACGGGCGGGCCGAAAAAAAAAAAAGCACCCGCGGCCGAGCGGGGCCTCGGCTTAAGGCCGAGCAGCAAAGGGACGAGGCGCCGCCGCCTCGCCCGACACCATCGTATCTGGCCCGGAGGGAACACAGGGAGGGCCCTCGCCCCCTTCGCGAAGCCGGCAGCAGCCGGGCCGGAGCGGGACGCGCTCGCGCGCGGCTTTTTCTCTCTCGCCATCTCAACTCCTCTGTACCCTTCTCCCCAGGGCACGACGGGAACCGGAACGGAGCCACGCGACTCGCGTCCCACACCTCGGGCGGCGCTTTCCTTCGCGCCGGCGGCCGCACGCGCGGCCGTCGCCTCTCGGCCCGCTTCGGACACAGGCACGGGACAGCCTGCGGGGATGCGGCCCGTCAACTCGCTCCCACAATACGGACAGACGAGTCCGGGACGGCGGACGCCCGCAAGACGACGAGTGGAACGTGACCGGGGGGGCGCCCTGGCGCACACCGCCGCCGACCAAGACGTAACCGGAGGCAGCCCAAAACAGCGACCCCTTGGTGAACTTCCAGGCGCGGTGGGGAGAGCCGGTCTACCCGGCCTCCCGCGGCAGTCCACCCAAGTCCCGCCGGAGCGGGGTAGACCTGTTCGCCCCGCGACCGCGGGCCGCCGCAGGACCGCGCCGACCTCTCTGCAGGCGGCCGGCGAGCGCCGCGGCAGGCCCCGGAGCCGGGTAGACCTGACGTCCCCGGGCCGCCCCGGAGCGGGGTAGACCTGTTCGCCCCGCGACCGCGGGCCGCCGCGCCGCCCCGCCGACCTCTCTGTCGAAGGGGTCGGCAAGCGCCGCGGCGGGCCCCGGGGCTGGGTAGACCTCGCGTCCCGGCGCCGACCCGGAGCGGGGTAGACCTGGCGTCCCGGGGCCGCCCCGGAGCGGGGTAGACCTGGCGTCCCGGGGCCGCCCTGGAGAGAGGTAGACCTGGCGTCCCGGGGCCGCCCCGGAGAGAGGTAGACCTGGCGTCCCGGGGCCGCCCCAGAGAGAGGTAGAGCTGGCGTCCCGGGGCCGCCCCGGAGCGGGGTAGACCTGTTCGCCCCGCGACCGCGGGCCGCCGCGGCGCCGCGCCGACCTCTTTGCAGGCGGCCGGCGAGCGCCGCGGCGCCGACCCGGAGCCGGGTAGACCTGGCGTCCCCAGGCCGCGCCCGGAGCGGGGTAGACCTGGCGTCCCGGGGCCGCCCCGGAGAGAGGTAGACCTGGCGTCCCGGGGCCGTCCCGGAGAGAGGTAGACCTGGCGTCCCGGGGCCGCCCCGGAGAGAGGTAGACCTGGCGTCCCGGGGCCGCCCCGGAGAGAGGTAGACCTGGCGTCCGGGGCCGCCCCGGAGAGAGGTAGAGCTGGCGTCCCGGGGCCGCCCCGGAGCGGGGTAGACCTGTTCGCCCCGCGACCGCGGGCCGCCGCGGCGCCGCGCCGACCTCTTTGCAGGCGGCCGGCGAGCGCCGCGGCGCCGACCCGGAGCCGGGTAGACCTGGCGTCCCCAGGCCGCGCCCGGAACGGGGTAGACCTGGCGTCCCGGGGCCGCCCCGGAGAGAGGTAGACCTGGCGTCCCGGGGCCGTCCCGGAGAGAGGTAGACCTGGCGTCCCGGGGCCGCCCCGGAGAGAGGTAGACCTGGCGTCCCGGGGCCGCCCCGGAGCGGGGTAGACCTGTTCGCCCCGCGACCGCGGGCCGCCGCAGGACCGCGCCGACCTCTCTGCAGGCGGCCGGCGAGCGCCGCGGCAGGCCCCGGAGCCGGGTAGACCTGACGTCCCCGGGCCGCCCCGGAGCGGGGTAGACCTGTTCGCCCCGCGACCGCGGGCCGCCGCGCCGCCCCGCCGACCTCTCTGTCGAAGGGGGCGGCAAGCGCCGCGGCGGGCCCCGGGGCTGGGTAGACCTCGCGTCCCGGCGCCGACCCGGAGCGGGGTAGACCTGGCGTCCCGGGGCCGCCCCGGAGAGAGGTAGACCTGGCGTCCCGGGGCCGCCCCGGAGAGAGGTAGACCTGGCGTCCCGGGGCCGCCCCGGAGAGAGGTAGACCTGGCGTCCCGGGGCCGCCCCGGAGCGGGGTAGACCTGTTCGCCCCGCGACCGCGGGCCGCCGCGCCGCCCCGCCGACCTCTTTGCAGGCGGCCGGCGAGCGCCGCGGCGCCGACCCGGAGCCGGGTAGACCTGGCATCCCCAGGCCGCGCCCGGAGCGGGGTAGACCTGGCGTCCCGGGGCCGCCCCGGAGAGAGGTAGACCTGGCGTCCCGGGGCCGCCCCGGAGAGAGGTAGACCTGGCGTCCCGGGGCCGCCCCGGAGCGGGGTAGACCTGGCGTCCCTGGGCCGCCCCGGAGAGAGGTAGACCTGGCGTCCCGGGGCCGTCCCGGAGAGAGGTAGACCTGGCGTCCCGGGGCCGCCCCGGAGCGGGGTAGACCTGGCGTCCCCAGGCCGCGCCCGGAGCGGGGTAGACGTGTTCGTCCCGGACTGGGTGGGGGGGCTACCGGTTCACCCTGCCATTTCACGCCGCCAAAGCGCTGCACCTACGCCCCGGGGCCGGCTAGACGAGGCGTCCCGCTGCCACCCCGCAGCCGGAGGAAAGCTCACAGCCTCGTAGCGCCGCCCAGCCGGATGGCTCCAGTGGCCCCCCTCCCGCCCACCCAACCAACCCGCTTTCAAGACCACAACCTATTTTCGACAAAATCCTCGCTCCCCCACCCCCTGCTTTTCATTTGCTCGTTTGGTTTTTTGGGGGGGTTATTTTTGTTGTTGTTGTTGTTGGGTTTTTTGGGGGGTTTTGGGGGGTTTTTTTTTGGTTTGGTTTGGTTTGATTTTTTTTTTTTTTTTTTTTTTTTTTGGTTTGGTTTGGTTTGGTTTGGTTTGGTTTGGTTTTTTGAGGGGGTTTTTTTGGTTTTTTTTCATTTCCTGGAAGAACGGCTCTCCCACTCACTCGCAACAAGAAAGGTTTCAGGAAGAAAACGAGCTCGGCAAACCCGAGCTGTTTTCTTTTCGCGCCCGGACCGCTCCCGGCCGAGCTGATTGGGCAGGCTGCGCCCTGCCCTCGGCCCGCTCACGCGCCGAACCACCAAAACGGCGCCCCTTCCCCCACCCCCCCCCTCCCCCCCCTGCACCAGAACCTATGGGGGAACAGCGGGGAGGGGCAGCAGGGACGGGCGGCCGAACCCGGCGCGGCTCGCCTCGCCTCGCCCCTTCCCCCCACCGACAGGGGCCGTGGCCGGGCGGCCGGCAAGCGGGCGGCCGCTTTCGGGCCGGTTCTTTCACGGTCCGCCGAGGTCTTCGGCCCTCGGCGCGGGGCTAGCGGGCCGCTGGGACCCGAGGCCGCGGCGCCCGGGGCCGGCACGAGGCCGCCGGCCCTCAGCCCGCCTTCACACAGACGGAGACGGACTCCCCCACTCGACACGCTCACATCCCGATGCCGCCCTCTCGGACGGGCCACCCCCCCACTCCGGCCAACAGCGCCACAGACGGGCGCACGCAGGCACACGCGCACGCACCCATCCACCCACGCATACTCTCGCATGCCCTCTCTCCCCGCCCCCGCCCCTGCCTCGGCTGTCGCGGCCGCCCATCGACGGTTGAGGGCGCCCTGCCCTCCGCCGTCAGCCTCCCTGGCGCTGCCTTCAGCCGTCTCCCGCCCCCCTCAGCGGTTGGGGGCGCCCCGCCCTCCACCGTCAGCCTCCCTGGCGCCACTTTCAAACTTTTCCCGCCCCCGGCTCTTCTCCCGTCAACGAACGCAGTTGGCCCAGCGACAGCGGGGGCAGGGCGAGGAGCAGGGAAAGGGAGCGAGCGAAGTAAAAATCGAGGCCGGGAGCCGGGCCGCCGTCCGTTCGGGCACGGAGGCGGCGGGAACGCCGCCAGCTCCCGAAGACTCTCCTCTTCCCTCCCGGGGACAAGCCGGGCTACCCGGGGTTTGGCGGGCAGGCGGGAAGGCGAGCCGGGGAGAACAGGTCTACCCACAGCTTCCCTAGGCAGGAACCGAGTCCGGCCGCGGACAGCAGGTCTACCCGAGCCGCCAGCGGTCGGGTACCGAGGCCGGCCACGGAGACCAGGTCTACCTCACGAGTCAGCGGCCGGGAACCGAGTCCGGCCGCGGAGAGCAGGTCTACCCACCGCTTCCCTAGGCAGGAACTAAGTCCGGCCGCGGAGAGCAGGTCTACCCACCGCTTCCCTAGGCAGGAACTAAGTCCGGCCGCGGAGAGCAGGTCTACCCACCGCTTCCCTAGGCAGGAACTAAGTCCGGCCGCGGAGAGCAGGTCTACCCACCGCTTCCCTAGGCAGGAACTAAGTCCGGCCGCGGAGAGCAGGTCTACCCACCGCTTCCCTAGGCAGGAACTAAGTCCGGCCGCGGAGAGCAGGTCTACCCACCGCTTCCCTAGGCAGGAACTAAGTCCGGCCGCGGAGACCAGGTCTACCCCGGAACTGAGTCCGGCTTGCGGAGAGCAGGTCTACCCACAGCCTCCCTAGGCAGGAACCAAGTCCGGCCGCGGAGACCAGGTCTACCTCGGGAGCCAGCGGCCGGGAACTGAGTCCGGCCGCGGACAGCAGGTCTACCCACAGCTTCCCTAAGCAGGAACCGAGTCCGGCCGCGGAGACCAGGTCTACCCCGGAAGCGAGGCCGGCCGCGGAGAGCAGGTCTACCCACAGCTTCCCTAGGCAGGAACTAAGTCCGGCCGCGGAGAGCAGGTCTACCCACCGCTTCCCTAGGCAGGAACGAAGTCCGGCCGCGGACAGCAGGTCTACCCACAGCTTCCCTAGGCAGGAACTAAGTCCGGCCGCGGAGAGCAGGTCTACCCACCGCTTCCCTAGGCAGGAACTAAGTCCGGCCGCGGACAGCAGGTCTACCCACAGCCTCCCTAGGCAGGAACTAAGTCCGGCCGCGGACAGCAGGTCTACCCACAGCCTCCCTAGGCAGGAACCAAGTCCGGCCGCGGAGAGCAGGTCTACCCACCGCTTCCCTAGGCAGGAACTAAGTCCGGCCGCGGACAGCAGGTCTACCCACAGCCTCCCTAGGCAGGAACTAAGTCCGGCCGCGGACAGCAGGTCTACCCACAGCCTCCCTAGGCAGGAACCAAGTCCGGCCGCGGAGAGCAGGTCTACCCACCGCTTCCCTAGGCAGGAACCAAGTCCGGCCGCGGAGAGCAGGTCTACCCCGGAAGCGAGGCCGGCCGCGGAGAGCAGGTCTACCCACAGCCTCCCTAGGCAGGAACCGAGTCCGGCCGCGGAGAGCAGGTCTACCCACCGCTTCCCTAGGCAGGAACTGAGTCCGGCCGCGGAGAGCAGGTCTACCCACCGCTTCCCTAGGCAGGAACCGAGTCCGGCCGCGGAGACCAGGTCTACCCACCGCTTCCCTAGGCAGGAACCGAGTCCGGCCGCGGAGACCAGGTCTACCCACCGCTTCCCTAGGCAGGAACTAAGTCCGGCCGCGGACAGCAGGTCTACCCACCGCTTCCCTAGGCAGGAACTAAGTCCGGCCGCGGACAGCAGGTCTACCCACAGCCTCCCTAGGCAGGAACTGTGTCCGGCCGCGGAGAGCAGGTCTACCCACCGCTTCCCTAAGCAGGAACCGAGTCCGGCCGCGGAGACCAGGTCTACCCCGGAATCGAGGCCGGCCGCGGACAGCAGGTCTACCCACAGCCTCCGTAGGCAGGAACCAAGTCCGGCCGCGGAGACCAGGTCTACCTCTGGAGCCAGCGGCCGGGAACTGAGTCCGGCCGCGGACAGCAGGTCTACCCACCGCTTCTCTAGGCAGGAACTAAGTCCGGCCGCGGACAGCAGGTCTACCCACAGCCTCCCTAGGCAGGAACCAAGTCCGGCCGCGGAGACCAGGTCTACCTCGGGAGCCAGCGGCCGGGAACTGAGTCCGGCCGCGGACAGCAGGTCTACCCACCGCTTCTCTAGGCAGGAACTAAGTCCGGCCGCGGACAGCAGGTCTACCCACAGCCTCCCTAGGCAGGAACTACGTCCGGCCGGGGAGAGCAGGTCTACCCACAGCCTCCCTAGGCAGGAACCAAGTCCGGCCGCGGAGACCAGGTCTACCCACCGCTTCCCTAGGCAGGAACTAAGTCCGGCCGCGGACAGCAGGTCTACCCACAGCCTCCGTAGGCAGGAACCAAGTCCGGCCGCGGAGACCAGGTCTACCTCGGGAGCCAGCGGCCGGGAACTGAGTCCGGCCGCGGACAGCAGGTCTACCCACCGCTTCTCTAGGCATGAACTAAGTCCGGCCGCGGACAGCAGGTCTACCCACAGCCTCCCTAGGCAGGAACTAAGTCCGGCCGGGGAGAGCAGGTCTACCCACAGCCTCCCTAGGCAGGAACCAAGTCCGGCCGCGGAGGCCAGGTCTACCCACCGCTTCCCTAGGCAGGAACTAAGTCCGGCCGCGGAGAGCAGGTCTACCCACCGCTTCCCTAGGCAGGAACTAAGTCCGGCCGGGGAGAGCAGGTCTACCCACAGCCTCCCTAGGCAGGAACCAAGTCCGGCCGCGGAGACCAGGTCTACCTCGGGAGCCAGCGGCCGGGAACTGAGTCCGGCCGCGGACAGCAGGTCTACCCACCGCTTCTCTAGGCAGGAACTAAGTCCGGCCGGGGAGAGCAGGTCTACCCACAGCCTCCCTAGGCAGGAACCAAGTCCGGCCGCGGAGACCAGGTCTACCCACCGCTTCCCTAGGCAGGAACCAAGTCCGGCCGCGGACAGCAGGTCTACCCACCGCTTCCCTAGGCAGGAACTAAGTACGGCCGCGGACAGCAGGTCTACCCCGGAAGCGAGGCCGGCCGCGGAGAGCAGGTCTACCCACAGCTTCCCTAGGCAGGAACTAAGTCCGGCCGCGGACAGCAGGTCTACCCACAGCCTCCGTAGGCAGGAACCGAGTCCGGCCGCGGACAGCAGGTCTACCCACAGCCTCCCTAGGCAGGAACCAAGTCCGGCCGCGGAGACCAGGTCTACCCCGGAAGCGAGGCCGGCCGCGGAGAGCAGGTCTACCCACAGCTTCCCTAGGCAGGAACCAAGTCCGGCCGCGGAGAGCAGGTCTACCCCGGAACCGAGTCCGGCTTGCGGAGAGCAGGTCTACCCACCGCTTCCCTAGGCAGGAACTAAGTCCGGCCGCGGAGAGCAGGTCTACCCACCGCTTCCCTAGGCAGGAACTAAGTACGGCCGCGGACAGCAGGTCTACCCCGGAAGCGAGGCCGGCCGCGGAGAGCAGGTCTACCCACCGCTTCCCTAGGCAGGAACTAAGTCCGGCCGCGGAGAGCAGGTCTACCCACCGCTTCCCTAGGCAGGAACGAAGTCCGGCCGCGGACAGCAGGTCTACCCACCGCTTCCCTAGGCAGGAACCAAGTCCGGCCGCGGAGAGCAGGTCTACCCCGGAACCGAGTCCGGCTTGCGGAGAGCAGGTCTACCCACAGCTTCCCTAGGCAGGAACCAAGTCCGGCCGCGGAGAGCAGGTCTACCTCGGGAGCCAGCGGCCGGGAACTGAGTCCGGCCGCGGAGACCAGGTCTACCCCGGAAGCGAGGCCGGCCGCGGAGAGCAGGTCTACCCACAGCCTCCCTAGGCAGGAACCGAGTCCGGCCGCGGACAGCAGGTCTACCCACAGCCTCCCTAGGCAGGAACCGAGTCCGGCCGCGGACAGCAGGTCTACCCACAGCCTCCCTAGGCAGGAACGGAGTCCGGCCGCGGACAGCAGGTCTACCCACAGCCTCCCTAGGCAGGAACTGTGTCCGGCCGCGGAGAGCAGGTCTACCCACCGCTTCCCTAGGCAGGAACCGAGTCCGGCCGCGGAGACCAGGTCTACCCCGGAAGCGAGGCCGGCCGCGGACAGCAGGTCTACCCACAGCCTCCGTAGGCAGGAACCAAGTCCGGCCGCGGAGACCAGGTCTACCTCGGGAGCCAGCGGCCGGGAACTGAGTCCGGCCGCGGACAGCAGGTCTACCCACCGCTTCTCTAGGCAGGAACTAAGTCCGGCCGCGGACAGCAGGTCTACCCACAGCCTCCCTAGGCAGGAACTAAGTCCGGCCGGGGAGAGCAGGTCTACCCACAGCCTCCCTAGGCAGGAACCAAGTCCGGCCGCGGAGACCAGGTCTACCCACCGCTTCCCTAGGCAGGAACTAAGTCCGGCCGCGGACAGCAGGTCTACCCACAGCCTCCGTAGGCAGGAACCAAGTCCGGCCGCGGAGACCAGGTCTACCTCGGGAGCCAGCGGCCGGGAACTGAGTCCGGCCGCGGACAGCAGGTCTACCCACCGCTTCTCTAGGCAGGAACTAAGTCCGGCCGCGGACAGCAGGTCTACCCACAGCCTCCCTAGGCAGGAACTAAGTCCGGCCGGGGAGAGCAGGTCTACCCACAGCCTCCCTAGGCAGGAACCAAGTCCGGCCGCGGAGACCAGGTCTACCCACCGCTTCCCTAGGCAGGAACTAAGTCCGGCCGCGGACAGCAGGTCTACCCCGGAAGCGAGGCCGGCCGCGGAGACCAGGTCTACCCACAGCTTCCCTAGGCAGGAACTAAGTCCGGCCGCGGAGAGCAGGTCTACCCACCGCTTCCCTAGGCAGGAACTAAGTCCGGCCGGGGAGAGCAGGTCTACCCACAGCCTCCCTAGGCAGGAACCAAGTCCGGCCGCGGAGACCAGGTCTACCTCGGGAGCCAGCGGCCGGGAACTGAGTCCGGCCGCGGACAGCAGGTCTACCCACCGCTTCTCTAGGCAGGAACTAAGTCCGGCCGCGGACAGCAGGTCTACCCACAGCCTCCCTAGGCAGGAACTAAGTCCGGCCGGGGAGAGCAGGTCTACCCACAGCCTCCCTAGGCAGGAACCAAGTCCGGCCGCGGAGACCAGGTCTACCCACCGCTTCCCTAGGCAGGAACCAAGTCCGGCCGCGGACAGCAGGTCTACCCACCGCTTCCCTAGGCAGGAACTAAGTACGGCCGCGGACAGCAGGTCTACCCCGGAAGCGAGGCCGGCCGCGGAGAGCAGGTCTACCCACAGCTTCCCTAGGCAGGAACTAAGTCCGGCCGCGGACAGCAGGTCTACCCACAGCCTCCGTAGGCAGGAACCGAGTCCGGCCGCGGACAGCAGGTCTACCCACAGCCTCCCTAGGCAGGAACCAAGTCCGGCCGCGGAGACCAGGTCTACCCCGGAAGCGAGGCCGGCCGCGGAGAGCAGGTCTACCCACAGCTTCCCTAGGCAGGAACTAAGTCCGGCCGCGGAGAGCAGGTCTACCCCGGAACCGAGTCCGGCTTGCGGAGAGCAGGTCTACCCACCGCTTCCCTAGGCAGGAACGAAGTCCGGCCGCGGACAGCAGGTCTACCCACAGCTTCCCTAGGCAGGAACCGAGTCCGGCCGCGGAGAGCAGGTCTACCCACAGCCTCCCTAGGCAGGAACCGAGTCCGGCCGCGGAGAGCAGGTCTACCCACATCCTCCCTAGGCAGGAACCGAGTCCGGCCGCGGAGACCAGGTCTACCCACAGCTTCCCTAGGCAGGAACTAAGTCCGGCCGCGGAGAGCAGGTCTACCTCGGGAGCCAGCGGCCGGGAACTGAGTCCGGCCGCGGACAGCAGGTCTACCCACAGCCTCCCTAGGCAGGAACTAAGTACGGCCGCGGACAGCAGGTCTACCCCGGAAGCGAGGCCGGCCGCGGAGAGCAGGTCAACCCACCGCTTCCCTAGGCAGGAACAAAGTCCGGCCGCGGAGAGCAGGTCTACCCACCGCTTCCCTAGGCAGGAACGAAGTCCGGCCGCGGACAGCAGGTCTACCCACCGCTTCCCTAGGCAGGAACTAAGTCCGGCCGCGGAGACCAGGTCTACCCCGGAACCGAGTCCGGCTTGCGGAGAGCAGGTCTACCCACAGCTTCCCTAGGCAGGAACCAAGTCCGGCCGCGGAGAGCAGGTCTACCTCGGGAGCCAGCGGCCGGGAACTGAGTCCGGCCGCGGAGACCAGGTCTACCCCGGAAGCGAGGCCGGCCGCGGAGAGCAGGTCTACCCACAGCCTCCCTAGGCAGGAACCGAGTCCGGCCGCGGACAGCAGGTCTACCCACAGCCTCCCTAAGCAGGAACGGAGTCGGGCCGCGGACAGCAGGTCTACCCACAGCCTCCCTAGGCAGGAACTGTGTCCGGCCGCGGAGAGCAGGTCTACCCACCGCTTCCCTAGGCAGGAACCGAGTCCGGCCGCGGAGACCAGGTCTACCCCGGAAGCGAGGCCGGCCGCGGACAGCAGGTCTACCCACAGCCTCCGTAGGCAGGAACCAAGTCCGGCCGCGGAGACCAGGTCTACCCCGGAAGCGAGGCCGGCCGCGGAGAGCAGGTCTACCCACAGCTTCCCTAGGCAGGAACGAAGTCCGGCCGCGGAGAGCAGGTCTACCCACAGCCTCCCTAGGCAGGAACCGAGTCCGGCCGCGGAGACCAGGTCTACCCACCGCTTCCCTAGGCAGGAACTAAGTCCGGCCGCGGAGAGCAGGTCTACCCACCGCTTCCCTAGGCAGGAACTAAGTCCGGCCGCGGACAGCAGGTCTACCCACCGCTTCCCTAGGCAGGAACCGAGTCCGGCCGCGGAGACCAGGTCTACCCCGGAAGCGAGGCCGGCCGCGGACAGCAGGTCTACCCACCGCTTCCCTAGGCAGGAACTAAGTCCGGCCGCGGAGAGCAGGTCTACCCACCGCTTCCCTAGGCAGGAACTAAGTCCGGCCGCGGACAGCAGGTCTACCCACAGCCTCCCTAGGCAGGAACTGTGTCCGGCCGCGGAGAGCAGGTCTACCCACCGCTTCCCTAGGCAGGAACCGAGTCCGGCCGCGGAGACCAGGTCTACCCCGGAAGCGAGGCCGGCCGCGGACAGCAGGTCTACCCACCGCTTCTCTAGGCAGGAACTAAGTCCGGCCGCGGACAGCAGGTCTACCCACAGCCTCCCTAGGCAGGAACTAAGTCCGGCCGGGGAGAGCAGGTCTACCCACAGCCTCCCTAGGCAGGAACCAAGTCCGGCCGCGGAGACCAGGTCTACCCACCGCTTCCCTAGGCAGGAACCAAGTCCGGCCGCGGAGAGCAGGTCTACCCCGGAAGCGAGGCCGGCCGCGGAGAGCAGGTCTACCCACAGCTTCCCTAGGCAGGAACTAAGTCCGGCCGCGGAGAGCAGGTCTACCCCGGAAGCGAGGCCGGCCGCGGAGAGCAGGTCTACCCACAGCTTCCCTAGGCAGGAACTAAGTCCGGCCGCGGACAGCAGGTCTACCCCGGAAGCGAGGCCGGCCGCGGAGAGCAGGTCTACCCACAGCTTCCCTAGGCAGGAACTAAGTACGGCCGCGGAGAGCAGGTCTACCCCGGAACCGAGTCCGGCTTGCGGACAGCAGGTCTACCCACCGCTTCCCTAGGCAGGAACTAAGTCCGGCCGCGGAGACCAGGTCTACCCCGGAACCGAGTCCGGCTTGCGGAGAGCAGGTCTACCCACCGCTTCTCTAGGCAGGAACTAAGTCCGGCCGCGGACAGCAGGTCTACCCACAGCCTCCCTAGGCAGGAACCGAGTCCGGCCGCGGAGAGCAGGTCTACCCACCGCTTCCCTAGGCAGGAACCAAGTCCGGCCGCGGAGAGCAGGTCTACCCCGGAAGCGAGGCCGGCCGCGGAGAGCAGGTCTACCCACAGCCTCCCTAGGCAGGAACCAAGTCCGGCCGCGGAGAGCAGGTCTACCCACAGCTTCCCTAGGCAGGAACCGAGTCCGGCCGCGGAGACCAGGTCTACCCACAGCCTCCCTAGGCAGGAACCGAGTACGGCCGCGGAGACCAGGTCTACCCACAGCTTCCCTAGGCAGGAACTAAGTCCGGCCGCGGAGAGCAGGTCTACCCACCGCTTCCCTAGGCAGGAACTAAGTCCGGCCGCGGACAGCAGGTCTACCCACCGCTTCCCTAGGCAGGAACTAAGTCCGGCC
>NW_028154587.1:25000-27500 GCF_965231275.1 Zosterops lateralis
CCGTGGCATTTCTCACCCTGTGTCTGGAGACCAGTGAGATGACAAAAGGCCTCCAGAATCTTGATGTTATGACACATGCCTTCCCAGGAATCGCTCACAAGTACCAGATCGTCAGCGAAGGCCATGGCCGTAATCTGGAACCCACCCTGATGGAACCCTTTCCCCTCTGTTTCCAGCTTACACAAAAGGGGGTCCAGGGCCAAATTGAACAACAAAGGTGACATCGGGTCGCCCTGCTTGACACCCGAATTGATGTTAATTGGGTCTGTTTTCCCGTCTCCAGTGACAATGTACGTGGTTATACCCTTGTACATGTCGCCGACCAGATGGACAATGTGGGGATCAACCCCTCTCCGGGTCAAACCCGCCATAATGTGTCTATGAGACACGGTGTCAAAAGCCTTGGCAATGTCCACAAATACAACCCCCAAATGACAATGCTCCTGTTTGGCCCTCCTGACCAAAAGCTGTAACAGCTTAAGGTTTTCGGAACAACCAGACGCACTAATAAAACCCCGTTGTCTGGGGTGGATGGGACATGCCCGCGACAGCCTCGCATTCGCGATCCTGGAGAATATCCTAAACACCACTGATGCTATGGTGATAGGTCTCCAGTTATTGATATCACCAAGTCTCTCTTCACTGGAGGACTTGGGTATCAAAACTGTCCGGCAGTCCCGCAGTGCGTCCGGTATTGTCCCTGAGACCAGCCAGAGGTTGAAGATGGCAGTCAACCGTGAGAACTTTGGGTCTTGTTTAAGAATGTGACCCAAAGTAATCTCATCTGGCCCAGGAGCGGAGGTTTTCCTCATCTCGCCCACGTTCTTTTCCACCTCTTTCTCTGTAATCAGGTCCTGGAACACGATGTTATCAGCTTCCCTGTATACAGGGAAGGTTCCAAGACCTAAAAAGCCTCCAGATGTTTCCCATCTAGCCTTAAAGGTATTGTAGACAATGCCAGATGGTATTTGGCACTTCAGGGCTTCCGAGTTATCCAATATGACCCGTGCCAACCGCCCCCTGTGACACTGGAACAGTTTCTGATACCGTAGATATTTACCCCTCTTTTTCGCTCTTTTTTGCATCCATTTAGCTGTTGGTCTGGATGCGTCACGACCACGGGACCTTTGCGACTTAGGACCCCTGGGCTTTTTTGGGCTTCGCCCACCCAAGCCCTCGAGAAACGATCCATATGCCTCATTGATCACCACCTGCGGATCATACCCTTCTATAATCTTTTTGAAGGCCTCCCTGCAGCTAGAGAATCCGCCTGCTGATAGTCTCAGCCCAACGGTGTTCCGATAATGGAGCTCTAATTGTCCCTCAGTTGGCCCTTCAGCAGATCCGGGAGGTTCTTCTCTCCCTGACTCACCGCCCTCTTTCTCAGGATCTTTCTTAGAGGGACCTCCACCCAGGCAGCGTCTCTTATCACTGATCTGCTTGGCCGTCTTAGATGGTAAGTACTCCATTATGAGCTGGTTGATGTTTTTACTACCAGCAAACCTCACCTCCAGCTGCCTTAGGAGATCCTCCTCCTCCTCAGTCCATACCTTTTTATGGGCCCCTCGTGAAGATGTTACTTTGGAGCGGGAGGCCTCGATCCTTTCCCGATTTCGCACAAGAGGGTGTTTAAACCTCTTGTGCTGGGCCAAACCCACTTTGGTGGCGAAACCGCTCGAGCAGACCTCACAGACCCATTGTCCCAGAGGAACCACAGGCACCCTCCCTTTGCATCGAGGGGCGTGACATGCGATACTGTGGTACTTCAGATTTCTCTTCCCACACTTGGAGCACTCAAACATGATCTTACTCTGGCCGTGTGCCCTTTTAAGATGTTCAATTAAACCCAGCATCCTGTTAAACCGGTCAGCGCAGCGCGGACAAGATGGACTTTTGTCGGGAACCGACACCACCGGTGTTTTAGGCGGTGACGGAACCCCGCTGGTTCCCGGCTGAGCCTCTGGTGTTACAGGCTCATCTGATTCTCTTACTTCACACTCAGGCTGTTCTTCCCTTACCACCCTCAAGGGCAAGCTGTCATATGGTTCAGGAAGATTGGCCAAACACTCACTGGCATTGTCCAGATATTCCCTTCTCAAAAACACCCAATTGGAGTTATAAAACTCCAATGACACAAGATGGAAACTTTCCTCCCCCAATGCCGGAGGTGCAGATGGAACTTTGGCCTGGACCCTTAGATCTATAGGGTCTGTCTGAGTGGCCGTGGACACGTACCGTAAGACCACGCTCTGTACCATTGTCTGACCTTGATGGTATTAGGTCTTGTCAAAATCAAGTGAGGGTAGTCAAAGCCCCCAGTCGGAACCCTCAATCCAACTGCGGACTGTGTCCAACTTTGCCCGTGGACCAGGCTTTGGGCAACAGCGAATAGCTGCGCCAATAACTTATTTTCTGCGATTCGTGAAACTACCGTTGGGTGGCGAATCCAAACGATAGGGAGAGGTACGGAGTACCCCTCACTCACACTGGGGCAAAAGTC
>NW_028154587.1:37500-47500 GCF_965231275.1 Zosterops lateralis
GAGAACCCCGGGAAGATCCGGGCCGCCGGGGGGCCCTCTCCGACGCGACCCGAAAAGCCTCATCGATCAGAAAAGCAGCCGCAGAGAGAAAGGGGCCACGGGCGGGGCCCCCTCTCCCCCAACACGGCCGCGAGTCCTGGGACAACGGCAACGGCAGCCGGCCGCGCGGGCTCGCCCGGCCGGCTCGGTCGCAGCGGAGGACGAGGCACGGGGGGTGCCGCCACCCACCCGGCGCAGCTGCGGACCACGCTTCCCCTCAGCGAGACAACGGGCGGCACACGGGTTCCCCGCCGCCGGGGAACCCAGCCGAGCGTGCGAGAGGGTGCCACCGACCACGCCACCACGGGCCACCGGCTTTCGGCCGGCCTCGCAGCGATCGGCTTTCCCCCCCCCGGAAAAGCCGGGGGGGGGTCGGCAAAAAAAAAAAAAAAAGCACACACAAGCGCGTCAACACGACCCGTGCTAGGCCACGGGGGTCGCGGGCCCGGGGAGAGGTGGGGGAAGGTGGAAAATGAGGCCCGCGCCTCCTCTCGTAACGCCGCCCTTCTTCTCTCTCTTTGCTCAGTTCTTTGCCCCACACCTCGACCACCGCTTTTTTTCTTTCTCGCTCGGCCTTCGGCTGGGCACGGGCCCACGACCCTTTCGTCGCGCACGCTTCTCGGTGCCGCGGCTTAGGGCCACGAGGAAAAAAAAAAAAAAAGAAAACAAGGCCAAGGCGGGCGCCCCCCACTCCGCCCACCGGCCTAAGAAGCGGACCCGGTTGAAAAAAAGGACCCAGTCCCGCCGGCAACCACGGCAGCCGGGGCAGGCCAGACACCACGGGCCGCCCCGGCATAGTGGCTCGACCGCGCCGGTCACGACCGAAGGGAGAAGCGGGGCGCCGCCGCCCCGCCCGCGACATTTCCCGGGGCTCTCTCTCTCTCTGTCGGGTTCCGGTCCGCAGGCCAGGGCGGCCCGGCCGCCGCGGCCGGCCGCCAGCCACACGAAATTCATTCCGCCCGCTCCGCGGGTCCCCGGCTTAAGGCCGAGGAAGGGGGACAACAACAACACACGGCTCTCGGGAAGGGACGGGGTGCCGCCACCCCGGCCCCAACTGGTCGGGCGACTTTCCCGGTCACCGAGCCCCTCGAGCAACCGGCACAGGCCGAGGCAAGGCCGCACGCCCCACGGGACGTCCCCGCGGCGCTTCCGACACGGACGACACACACGCTGGGCAAACAAGTCGGGAGGAGCGGGGAACGAGGCGCCGCCACCTCGGCGAACCGGGCCCGTCCTCGGGGCTTTCTGGGGGAAAAAGGCCGGGGGAAAGAGGCCTCAGCGGTCTCGATGCCGCAAGAGCCCCGGCCGCGCCCACCCTTCAAAAGCCGCCGGCCACCACCGCAAAGCGGACGGACGGGCGGGCCGAAAAAAAAAAAAAAGCACCCGCGGCCGAGCGGGGCCTCGGCTTAAGGCCGAGCAGCAAAGGGACGAGGCGCCGCCGCCTCGCCCGACACCATCGTATCTGGCCCGGAGGGAACACAGGGAGGGCCCTCGCCCCCTTCGCGAAGCCGGCAGCAGCCGGGCCGGAGCGGGACGCGCTCGCGCGGCTTTTTCTCTCTCGCCATTCTCAACTCCTCTGTACCCTTCTCCCCAGGGCACGACGGGAACCGGAACGGAGCCACGCGACTCGCGTCCCACACCTCGGGCGGCGCTTTCCTTCGCGCCGGCGGCCGCACGCGCGGCCGTCGCCTCTCGGCCCGCTTCGGACACAGGCACGGGACAGCCTGCGGGGATGCGGCCCGTCAACTCGCTCCCACAATACGGACAGACGAGTCCGGGACGGCGGACGCCCGCAAGACGACGAGTGGAACGTGACCGGGGGGGCGCCCTGGCGCACGCCGCCGCCGACCAAGACGTAACCGGAGGCAGCCCAAAACAGCGACCCCTTGGTGAACTTCCAGGCGCGGTGGGGAGAGCCGGTCTACCCGGCCTCCCGCGGCAGTCCACCCAAGTCCCGCCGGAGCGGGGTAGACCTGTTCGCCCCGCGACCGCGGGCCGCCGCAGGACCGCGCCGACCTCTCTGCAGGCGGCCGGCGAGCGCCGCGGCGGGCCCCGGAGCCGGGTAGACCTGACGTCCCCGGGCCGCCCCGGAGCGGGGTAGACCTGTTCGCCCCGCGACCGCGGGCCGCCGCGCCGCCCCGCCGACCTCTCTGTCGAAGGGGGCGGCAAGCGCCGCGGCGGGCCCCGGGGCTGGGTAGACCTCGCGTCCCGGCGCCGACCCGGAGCGGGGTAGACCTGGCGTCCCGGGGCCGCCCCGGAGCGGGGTAGACCTGGCGTCCCGGGCCCGCCTCGGAGAGAGGTAGACCTGGCGTCCCGGGGCCGCCCCGGAGCGGGGTAGACCTGTTCGCCCCGCGACCGCGGGCCGCCGCGCCGCCCCGCCGACCTCTCTGTCGAAGGGGTCGGCAAGCGCCGCGGCGGGCCCCGGGGCTGGGTAGACCTCGCGTCCCGGCGCCGACCCGGAGCGGGGTAGACCTGGCGTCCCGGGCCCGCCCCGGAGAGAGGTAGACCTGGCGTCCCGGGGCCGCCCCGGAGAGAGGTAGACCTGGCGTCCCGGGGCCGCCCCGGAGAGAGGTAGACCTGGCGTCCCGGGGCCGCCCCGGAGCGGGGTAGACCTGTTCGCCCCGCGACCGCGGGCCGCCGCGCCGCCCCGCCGACCTCTTTGCAGGCGGTCGGCGAGCGCCGCGGCGCCGACCCGGAGCCGGGTAGACCTGGCGTCCCCAGGCCGCGCCCGGAGCGGGGTAGACCTGGCGTCCCGGGGCCGCCCCGGAGAGAGGTAGACCTGGCGTCCCGGGGCCGCCCCGGAGCGGGGTAGACCTGGCGTCCCGGGGCCGCCCCGGAGCGGGGTAGACCTGGCGTCCCGGGCCCGCCCCGGAGAGAGGTAGACCTGGCGTCCCGGGGCCGCCCCGGAGCGGGGTAGACCTGGCGTCCCGGGGCCGCCCCGGAGAGAGGTAGACCTGGCGTCCCGGGGCCGCCCCGGAGAGAGGTAGACCTGGCGTCCCGGGGCCGCCCCGGAGCGGGGTAGACCTGGCGTCCCGGGGCCGCCCCGGAGAGAGGTAGACCTGGCGTCCCGGGGCCGCCCCGGAGAGAGGTAGACCTGGCGTCCCGGGGCCGCCCCGGAGCGGGGTAGACCTGGCGTCCCCAGGCCGCGCCCGGAGCGGGGTAGACGTGTTCGTCCCGGACTGGGTGGGGGGGCTACCGGTTCACCCTGCCATTTCACGCCGCCAAAGCGCTGCACCTACGCCCCGGGGCCGGCTAGACGAGGCGTCCCGCTGCCACCCCGCAGCCGGAGGAAAGCTCACAGCCTCGTAGCGCCGCCCAGCCGGATGGCTCCAGTGGCCCCCCTCCCGCCCACCCAACCAACCCGCTTTCAAGACCACAATCTATTTTCGACAAAATCCTCGCTCCCCCACCCCCTGCTTTTCATTTGCTCGTTTGGTTTTTTGGGGGGGTTATTTTTGTTGTTGTTGTTGTTGGGTTTTTTGGGGGGTTTTGGGGGGTTTTTTTTTGGTTTGGTTTGGTTTGATTTTTTTTTTTTTTTTTTTTTTTGTTTTTTTTTTTTTTTGGTTTGGTTTGGTTTGGTTTGGTTTGGTTTGGTTTGGTTTTTTGAGGGGGTTTTTTTGGTTTTTTTTCATTTCCTGGAAGAACGGCTCTCCCACTCACTCGCAACAAGAAAGGTTTCAGGAAGAAAACGAGCTCGGCAAACCCGAGCTGTTTTCTTTTCGCGCCCGGACCGCTCCCGGCCGAGCTGATTGGGCAGGCTGCGCCCTGCCCTCGGCCCGCTCACGCGCCGAACCACCAAAACGGCGCCCCTTCCCCCACCCCCCCCCGCCCCCCCCTGCACCAGAACCTATGGGGGAACAGCGGGGAGGGGCAGCAGGGACGGGCGGCCGAACCCGGCGCGGCTCGCCTCGCCTCGCCCCTTCCCCCCACCGACAGGGGCCGTGGCCGGGCGGCCGGCAAGCGGGCGGCCGCTTTCGGGCCGGTTCTTTCACGGTCCGCCGAGGTCTTCGGCCCTCGGCGCGGGGCTAGCGGGCCGCTGGGACCCGAGGCCGCGGCGCCCGGGGCCGGCACGAGGCCGCCGGCCCTCAGCCCGCCTTCACACAGACGGAGACGGACTCCCCCACTCGACACGCTCACATCCCGATGCCGCCCTCTCGGACGGGCCACCCCCCCACTCCGGCCAACAGCGCCACAGACGGGCGCACGCAGGCACACGCGCACGCACCCATCCACCCACGCATACTCTCGCATGCCCTCTCTCCCCGCCCCCGCCCCTGCCTCGGCTGTCGCGGCCGCCCATCGACGGTTGAGGGCGCCCTGCCCTCCGCCGTCAGCCTCCCTGGCGCTGCCTTCAGCCGTCTCCCGCCCCCCTCAGCGGTTGGGGGCGCCCCGCCCCCCACCGTCAGCCTCCCTGGCGCCACTTTCAAACTTTTCCCGCCCCCGGCTCTTCTCCCGTCAACGAACGCAGTTGGCCCAGCGACAGCGGGGGCAGGGCGAGGAGCAGGGAAAGGGAGCGAGCGAAGTAAAAATCGAGGCCGGGAGCCGGGCCGCCGTCCGTTCGGGCACGGAGGCGGCGGGAACGCCGCCAGCTCCCGAAGACTCTCCTCTTCCCTCCCGGGGACAAGCCGGGCTACCCGGGGTTTGGCGGGCAGGCGGGAAGGCGAGCCGGGGAGAACAGGTCTACCCACAGCTTCCCTAGGCAGGAACCGAGTCCGGCCGCGGACAGCAGGTCTACCCGAGCCGCCAGCGGTCGGGAACCGAGTCCGGCCGCGGAGAGCAGGTCTACCCACCGCTTCCCTAGGCAGGAACTAAGTCCGGCCGCGGAGAGCGGGTCTACCCACCGCTTCCCTAGGCAGGAACTAAGTCCGGCCGCGGAGAGCAGGTCTACCCACCGCTTCCCTAGGCAGGAACTAAGTCCGGCCGCGGAGAGCAGGTCTACCCACCGCTTCCCTAGGCAGGAACTAAGTCCGGCCGCGGACAGCAGGTCTACCCACAGCCTCCCTAGGCAGGAACCAAGTCCGGCCGCGGAGAGCAGGTCTACCCACCGCTTCCCTAGGCAGGAACGAAGTCCGGCCGCGGAGACCAGGTCTACCCCGGAACCGAGTCCGGCTTGCGGAGAGCAGGTCTACCCACAGCTTCCCTAGGCAGGAACCAAGTCCGGCCGCGGAGACCAGGTCTACCTCGGGAGCCAGCGGCCGGGAACTGAGTCCGGCCGCGGACAGCAGGTCTACCCACCGCTTCTCTAGGCAGGAACGAAGTCCGGCCGCGGACAGCAGGTCTACCCACAGCCTCCCTAGGCAGGAACTAAGTCCGGCCGCGGACAGCAGGTCTAACCACCGCTTCCCTAGGCAGGAACTAAGTCCGGCCGCGGAGAGCGGGTCTACCCACCGCTTCCCTAGGCAGGAACTAAGTCCGGCCGCGGACAGCAGGTCTACCCACAGCCTCCCTAGGCAGGAACCAAGTCCGGCCGCGGAGAGCAGGTCTACCCACAGCCTCCCTAGGCAGGAACCGAGTCCGGCCGCGGACAGCAGGTCTACCCACAGCCTCCCTAGGCAGGAACTAAGTCCGGCCGCGGAGAGCAGGTCTACCCACCGCTTCCCTAGGCAGGAACCGAGTCCGGCCGCGGAGACCAGGTCTACCCCGGAAGCGAGGCCGGCCGCGGACAGCAGGTCTACCCACAGCTTCCCTAGGCAGGAACTAAGTCCGGCCGCGGAGAGCAGGTCTACCCACAGCCTCCGTAGGCAGGAACCGAGTCCGGCCGCGGACAGCAGGTCTACCCACAGCCTCCCTAGGCAGGAACCAAGTCCGGCCGCGGAGACCAGGTCTACCTCGGGAGCCAGCGGCCGGGAACTGAGTCCGGCCGCGGACAGCAGGTCTACCCACGGCCTCCCTAGGCAGGAACCGAGTCCGGCCGCGGAGACCAGGTCAACCCCAGGAGCGAGGCCGGCCGCGGACAGCAGGTCTACCCACAGCTTCCCTAGGCAGGAACTAAGTCCGGCCGCGGAGAGCAGGTCTACCCCGGAAGCGAGGCCGGCCGCGGACAGCAGGTCTACCCTCAGCCTCCCTAGGCAGGAACCGAGTCCGGCCGCGGAGACCAGGTCTACCCCGGAAGCGAGGCCGGCCGCGGAGAGCAGGTCTACCCACAGCCTCCGTAGGCAGGAACTAAGTCCGGCCGCGGAGAGCGGGTCTTCCCACCGCTTCCCTAGGCAGGAACCAAGTCCGGCCGCGGACAGCAGGTCTACCCACAGCCTCCCTAGGCAGGAACTGTGTCCGGCCGCGGAGAGCAGGTCTACCCACCGCTTCCCTAGGCAGGAACCAAGTCCGGCCGCGGAGACCAGGTCTACCTCGGGAGCCAGCGGCCGGGAACTGAGTCCGGCCGCGGACAGCAGGTCTACCCACAGCCTCCCTAGGCAGGAACTAAGTCCGGCCGCGGAGACCAGGTCTACCCCGGAAGCGAGGCCGGCCGCGGAGAGCAGGTCTACCCACAGCTTCCCTAGGCAGGAGCTAAGTCCGGCCGCGGAGAGCAGGTCTACCCACA
This sequence comes from Zosterops lateralis, assembly GCF_965231275.1. Classification (NCBI taxonomy): domain Eukaryota; kingdom Metazoa; phylum Chordata; class Aves; order Passeriformes; family Zosteropidae; genus Zosterops; species Zosterops lateralis. Next base: position 44,078 of record NW_028154587.1, read on the forward strand.
GCCTCCCTAGGCAGGAACCGAGTCCGGCCGCGGACAGCAGGTCTACCCACAGCCTCCCTAGGCAGGAACCAAGTCCGGCCGCGGAGACCAGGTCTACCTCGGGAGCCAGCGGCCGGGAACTGAGTCCGGCCGCGGACAGCAGGTCTACCCACGGCCTCCCTAGGCAGGAACTAAGTCCGGCCGCGGAGACCAGGTCTACCCCAGGAGCGAGGCCGGCCGCGGACAGCAGGTCTACCCACAGCTTCCCTAGGCAGGAACTAAGTCCGGCCGCGGAGAGCAGGTCTACCCCGGAAGCGAGGCCGGCCGCGGAGAGCAGGTCTACCCACAGCCTCCCTAGGCAGGAACCGAGTCCGGCCGCGGAGAGCAGGTCTACCCCGGAAGCGAGGCCGGCCGCGGAGAGCAGGTCTACCCACAGCCTCCCTAGGCAGGAACCGAGTCCGGCCGCGGAGAGCAGGTCTACCCCGGAAGCGAGGCCGGCCGCGGAGAGCAGGTCTACCCACCGCTTCCCTAGGCAGGAACTAAGTCCGGCCGCGGAGAGCGGGTCTTCCCACAGCTTCCCTAGGCAGGAACCAAGTCCGGCCGCGGAGAGCAGGTCTACCCACCGCTTCCCTAGGCAGGAACCGAGTCCGGCCGCGGAGACCAGGTCTACCCCGGAAGCGAGGCCGGCCGCGGAGAGCAGGTCTACCCACAGCTTCCCTAGGCAGGAACTAAGTCCGGCCGCGGACAGCAGGTCTACCCACAGCCTCCGTAGGCAGGAACCGAGTCCGGCCGCGGACAGCAGGTCTACCCACCGCTTCCCTAGGCAGGAACCGAGTCCGGCCGCGGAGAGCAGGTCTACCCCGGAAGCGAGGCCGGCCGCGGAGAGCAGGTCTACCCACAGCCTCCCTAGGCAGGAACTAAGTCCGGCCGCGGAGAGCAGGTCTACCCACAGCCTCCCTAGGCAGGAACCGAGTCCGGCCGCGGACAGCAGGTCTACCTCGGGAGCCAGCGGCCGGGAACTGAGTCCGGCCGCGGACATCAGGTCTACCCACAGCCTCCCTAGGCAGGAACCGAGGCCGGCCGCGGAGACCAGGTCTACCCACAGCTTCCCTAGGCAGGAACTAAGTCCGGCCGCGGACAGCAGGTCTACCCACAGCCTCCCTAGGCAGGAACTAAGTCCGGCCGCGGAGACCAGGTCTACCCCGGAACCGAGTCCGGCTTGCGGAGAGCAGGTCTACCCACAGCCTCCCTAGGCAGGAACCGAGTCCGGCCGCGGACAGCAGGTCTACCTCGGGAGCCAGCGGCCGGGAACTGAGTCCGGCCGCGGACATCAGGTCTACCCACAGCCTCCCTAGGCAGGAACCGAGGCCGGCCGCGGAGACCAGGTCTACCCACAGCTTCCCTAGGCAGGAACTAAGTCCGGCCGCGGACAGCAGGTCTACCCACAGCCTCCCTAGGCAGGAACCGAGTCCGGCCGCGGACAGCAGGTCTACCTCGGGAGCCAGCGGCCGGGAACTGAGTCCGGCCGCGGACAGCAGGTCTACCCACAGCTTCCCTAGGCAGGAACTAAGTCCGGCCGCGGACAGCAGGTCTACCCACAGCCTCCCTAGGCAGGAACTAAGTCCGGCCGCGGAGAGCAGGTCTACCCCGGAACCGAGTCCGGCTTGCGGAGAGCAGGTCTACCCACAGCCTCCCTAGGCAGGAACCGAGTCCGGCCGCGGACAGCAGGTCTACCTCGGGAGCCAGCGGCCGGGAACTGAGTCCGGCCGCGGACATCAGGTCTACCCACCGCCTCCCTAGGCAGGAACCGAGTCCGGCCGCGGACAGCAGGTCTACCCACCGCTTCCCTAGGCAGGAACCGAGTCCGGCCGCGGAGAGCAGGTCTACCCCGGAAGCGAGGCCGGCCGCGGAGAGCAGGTCTACCCACCGCTTCCCTAGGCAGGAACTAAGTCCGGCCGCGGAGAGCGGGTCTTCCCACAGCTTCCCTAGGCAGGAACCAAGTCCGGCCGCGGAGAGCAGGTCTACCCACCGCTTCCCTAGGCAGGAACCGAGTCCGGCCGCGGAGACCAGGTCTACCCCGGAAGCGAGGCCGGCCGCGGAGAGCAGGTCTACCCACAGCTTCCCTAGGCAGGAACTAAGTCCGGCCGCGGACAGCAGGTCTACCTCGGGAGCCTCCGTAGGCAGGAACCGAGTCCGGCCGCGGACAGCAGGTCTACCCACCGCTTCCCTAGGCAGGAACCGAGTCCGGCCGCGGAGAGCAGGTCTACCCCGGAAGCGAGGCCGGCCGCGGAGAGCAGGTCTACCCACAGCCTCCCTAGGCAGGAACTAAGTCCGGCCGCGGAGAGCAGGTCTACCCACAGCCTCCCTAGGCAGGAACCGAGTCCGGCCGCGGACAGCAGGTCTACCTCGGGAGCCAGCGGCCGGGAACTGAGTCCGGCCGCGGACATCAGGTCTACCCACAGCCTCCCTAGGCAGGAACCGAGGCCGGCCGCGGAGACCAGGTCTACCCACAGCTTCCCTAGGCAGGAACTAAGTCCGGCCGCGGACAGCAGGTCTACCCACAGCCTCCCTAGGCAGGAACTAAGTCCGGCCGCGGAGACCAGGTCTACCCCGGAACCGAGTCCGGCTTGCGGAGAGCAGGTCTACCCACAGCCTCCCTAGGCAGGAACCGAGTCCGGCCGCGGACAGCAGGTCTACCTCGGGAGCCAGCGGCCGGGAACTGAGTCCGGCCGCGGACATCAGGTCTACCCACAGCCTCCCTAGGCAGGAACCGAGGCCGGCCGCGGAGACCAGGTCTACCCACAGCTTCCCTAGGCAGGAACTAAGTCCGGCCGCGGACAGCAGGTCTACCCACAGCCTCCCTAGGCAGGAACCGAGTCCGGCCGCGGACAGCAGGTCTACCTCGGGAGCCAGCGGCCGGGAACTGAGTCCGGCCGCGGACAGCAGGTCTACCCACAGCTTCCCTAGGCAGGAACTAAGTCCGGCCGCGGAGACCAGGTCTACCCCGGAACCGAGTCCGGCTTGCGGAGAGCAGGTCTACCCACAGCCTCCCTAGGCAGGAACCGAGTCCGGCCGCGGACAGCAGGTCTACCTCGGGAGCCAGCGGCCGGGAACTGAGTCCGGCCGCGGACATCAGGTCTACCCACCGCCTCCCTAGGCAGGAACCGAGTCCGGCCGCGGACAGCAGGTCTACCTCGGGAGCCAGCGGCCGGGAACTGAGTCCGGCCGCGGACATCAGGTCTACCCACAGCCTCCCTAGGCAGGAACCGAGGCCGGCCGCGGAGACCAGGTCTACCCACAGCTTCCCTAGGCAGGAACTAAGTCCGGCCGCGGACAGCAGGTCTACCCACAGCCTCCCTAGGCAGGAACTAAGTCCGGCCGCGGAGACCAGGTCTACCCCGGAACCGAGTCCGGCTTGCGGAGAGCAGGTCTACCCACAGCTTC
>NW_028154587.1:60000-70000 GCF_965231275.1 Zosterops lateralis
GGGTTCCCCGCCGCCGGGGAACCCAGCCGAGCGTGCGAGAGGGTGCCACCGACCACGCCACCACGGGCCACCGGCTTTCGGCCGGCCTCGCAGCGATCGGCTTTCCCCCCCCCGGAAAAGCCGGGGGGGGGTCGGCAAAAAAAAAAAAAAAAGCACACACAAGCGCGTCAACACGACCCGTGCTAGGCCACGGGGGTCGCGGGCCCGGGGAGAGGTGGGGGAAGGTGGAAAATGAGGCCCGCGCCTCCTCTCGTAACGCCGCCCTTCTTCTCTCTCTTTGCTCAGTTCTTTGCCCCACACCTCGACCACCGCTTTTTTTCTTTCTCGCTCGGCCTTCGGCTGGGCACGGGCCCACGACCCTTTCGTCGCGCACGCTTCTCGGTGCCGCGGCTTAGGGCCACGAGGAAAAAAAAAAAAAAAGAAAACAAGGCCAAGGCGGGCGCCCCCCACTCCGCCCACCGGCCTAAGAAGCGGACCCGGTTGAAAAAAAGGACCCAGTCCCGCCGGCAACCACGGCAGCCGGGGCAGGCCAGACACCACGGGCCGCCCCGGCATAGTGGCTCGACCGCGCCGGTCACGACCGAAGGGAGAAGCGGGGCGCCGCCGCCCCGCCCGCGACATTTCCCGGGGCTCTCTCTCTCTCTGTCGGGTTCCGGTCCGCAGGCCAGGGCGGCCCGGCCGCCGCGGCCGGCCGCCAGCCACACGAAATTCATTCCGCCCGCTCCGCGGGTCCCCGGCTTAAGGCCGAGGAAGGGGGACAACAACAACACACGGCTCTCGGGAAGGGACGGGGTGCCGCCACCCCGGCCCCAACTGGTCGGGCGACTTTCCCGGTCACCGAGCCCCTCGAGCAACCGGCACAGGCCGAGGCAAGGCCGCACGCCCCACGGGACGTCCCCGCGGCGCTTCCGACACGGACGACACACACGCTGGGCAAACAAGTCGGGAGGAGCGGGGAACGAGGCGCCGCCACCTCGGCGAACCGGGCCCGTCCTCGGGGCTTTCTGGGGGAAAAAGGCCGGGGGAAAGAGGCCTCAGCGGTCTCGATGCCGCAAGAGCCCCGGCCGCGCCCACCCTTCAAAAGCCGCCGGCCACCACCGCAAAGCGGACGGACGGGCGGGCCGAAAAAAAAAAAAAAGCACCCGCGGCCGAGCGGGGCCTCGGCTTAAGGCCGAGCAGCAAAGGGACGAGGCGCCGCCGCCTCGCCCGACACCATCGTATCTGGCCCGGAGGGAACACAGGGAGGGCCCTCGCCCCCTTCGCGAAGCCGGCAGCAGCCGGGCCGGAGCGGGACGCGCTCGCGCGGCTTTTTCTCTCTCGCCATTCTCAACTCCTCTGTACCCTTCTCCCCAGGGCACGACGGGAACCGGAACGGAGCCACGCGACTCGCGTCCCACACCTCGGGCGGCGCTTTCCTTCGCGCCGGCGGCCGCACGCGCGGCCGTCGCCTCTCGGCCCGCTTCGGACACAGGCACGGGACAGCCTGCGGGGATGCGGCCCGTCAACTCGCTCCCACAATACGGACAGACGAGTCCGGGACGGCGGACGCCCGCAAGACGACGAGTGGAACGTGACCGGGGGGGCGCCCTGGCGCACGCCGCCGCCGACCAAGACGTAACCGGAGGCAGCCCAAAACAGCGACCCCTTGGTGAACTTCCAGGCGCGGTGGGGAGAGCCGGTCTACCCGGCCTCCCGCGGCAGTCCACCCAAGTCCCGCCGGAGCGGGGTAGACCTGTTCGCCCCGCGACCGCGGGCCGCCGCAGGACCGCGCCGACCTCTCTGCAGGCGGCCGGCGAGCGCCGCGGCGGGCCCCGGAGCCGGGTAGACCTGACGTCCCCGGGCCGCCCCGGAGCGGGGTAGACCTGTTCGCCCCGCGACCGCGGGCCGCCGCGCCGCCCCGCCGACCTCTCTGTCGAAGGGGGCGGCAAGCGCCGCGGCGGGCCCCGGGGCTGGGTAGACCTCGCGTCCCGGCGCCGACCCGGAGCGGGGTAGACCTGGCGTCCCGGGGCCGCCCCGGAGCGGGGTAGACCTGGCGTCCCGGGCCCGCCTCGGAGAGAGGTAGACCTGGCGTCCCGGGGCCGCCCCGGAGCGGGGTAGACCTGTTCGCCCCGCGACCGCGGGCCGCCGCGCCGCCCCGCCGACCTCTCTGTCGAAGGGGTCGGCAAGCGCCGCGGCGGGCCCCGGGGCTGGGTAGACCTCGCGTCCCGGCGCCGACCCGGAGCGGGGTAGACCTGGCGTCCCGGGCCCGCCCCGGAGAGAGGTAGACCTGGCGTCCCGGGGCCGCCCCGGAGAGAGGTAGACCTGGCGTCCCGGGGCCGCCCCGGAGAGAGGTAGACCTGGCGTCCCGGGGCCGCCCCGGAGCGGGGTAGACCTGTTCGCCCCGCGACCGCGGGCCGCCGCGCCGCCCCGCCGACCTCTTTGCAGGCGGTCGGCGAGCGCCGCGGCGCCGACCCGGAGCCGGGTAGACCTGGCGTCCCCAGGCCGCGCCCGGAGCGGGGTAGACCTGGCGTCCCGGGGCCGCCCCGGAGAGAGGTAGACCTGGCGTCCCGGGGCCGCCCCGGAGCGGGGTAGACCTGGCGTCCCGGGGCCGCCCCGGAGCGGGGTAGACCTGGCGTCCCGGGCCCGCCCCGGAGAGAGGTAGACCTGGCGTCCCGGGGCCGCCCCGGAGCGGGGTAGACCTGGCGTCCCGGGGCCGCCCCGGAGAGAGGTAGACCTGGCGTCCCGGGGCCGCCCCGGAGAGAGGTAGACCTGGCGTCCCGGGGCCGCCCCGGAGCGGGGTAGACCTGGCGTCCCGGGGCCGCCCCGGAGAGAGGTAGACCTGGCGTCCCGGGGCCGCCCCGGAGAGAGGTAGACCTGGCGTCCCGGGGCCGCCCCGGAGCGGGGTAGACCTGGCGTCCCCAGGCCGCGCCCGGAGCGGGGTAGACGTGTTCGTCCCGGACTGGGTGGGGGGGCTACCGGTTCACCCTGCCATTTCACGCCGCCAAAGCGCTGCACCTACGCCCCGGGGCCGGCTAGACGAGGCGTCCCGCTGCCACCCCGCAGCCGGAGGAAAGCTCACAGCCTCGTAGCGCCGCCCAGCCGGATGGCTCCAGTGGCCCCCCTCCCGCCCACCCAACCAACCCGCTTTCAAGACCACAATCTATTTTCGACAAAATCCTCGCTCCCCCACCCCCTGCTTTTCATTTGCTCGTTTGGTTTTTTGGGGGGGTTATTTTTGTTGTTGTTGTTGTTGGGTTTTTTGGGGGGTTTTGGGGGGTTTTTTTTTGGTTTGGTTTGGTTTGATTTTTTTGTTTTTTTTTTTTTTTTGTTTTTTTTTTTTTTTGGTTTGGTTTGGTTTGGTTTGGTTTGGTTTGGTTTGGTTTTTTGAGGGGGTTTTTTTGGTTTTTTTTCATTTCCTGGAAGAACGGCTCTCCCACTCACTCGCAACAAGAAAGGTTTCAGGAAGAAAACGAGCTCGGCAAACCCGAGCTGTTTTCTTTTCGCGCCCGGACCGCTCCCGGCCGAGCTGATTGGGCAGGCTGCGCCCTGCCCTCGGCCCGCTCACGCGCCGAACCACCAAAACGGCGCCCCTTCCCCCACCCCCCCCCGCCCCCCCCTGCACCAGAACCTATGGGGGAACAGCGGGGAGGGGCAGCAGGGACGGGCGGCCGAACCCGGCGCGGCTCGCCTCGCCTCGCCCCTTCCCCCCACCGACAGGGGCCGTGGCCGGGCGGCCGGCAAGCGGGCGGCCGCTTTCGGGCCGGTTCTTTCACGGTCCGCCGAGGTCTTCGGCCCTCGGCGCGGGGCTAGCGGGCCGCTGGGACCCGAGGCCGCGGCGCCCGGGGCCGGCACGAGGCCGCCGGCCCTCAGCCCGCCTTCACACAGACGGAGACGGACTCCCCCACTCGACACGCTCACATCCCGATGCCGCCCTCTCGGACGGGCCACCCCCCCACTCCGGCCAACAGCGCCACAGACGGGCGCACGCAGGCACACGCGCACGCACCCATCCACCCACGCATACTCTCGCATGCCCTCTCTCCCCGCCCCCGCCCCTGCCTCGGCTGTCGCGGCCGCCCATCGACGGTTGAGGGCGCCCTGCCCTCCGCCGTCAGCCTCCCTGGCGCTGCCTTCAGCCGTCTCCCGCCCCCCTCAGCGGTTGGGGGCGCCCCGCCCCCCACCGTCAGCCTCCCTGGCGCCACTTTCAAACTTTTCCCGCCCCCGGCTCTTCTCCCGTCAACGAACGCAGTTGGCCCAGCGACAGCGGGGGCAGGGCGAGGAGCAGGGAAAGGGAGCGAGCGAAGTAAAAATCGAGGCCGGGAGCCGGGCCGCCGTCCGTTCGGGCACGGAGGCGGCGGGAACGCCGCCAGCTCCCGAAGACTCTCCTCTTCCCTCCCGGGGACAAGCCGGGCTACCCGGGGTTTGGCGGGCAGGCGGGAAGGCGAGCCGGGGAGAACAGGTCTACCCACAGCTTCCCTAGGCAGGAACCGAGTCCGGCCGCGGACAGCAGGTCTACCCGAGCCGCCAGCGGTCGGGAACCGAGTCCGGCCGCGGAGAGCAGGTCTACCCACCGCTTCCCTAGGCAGGAACTAAGTCCGGCCGCGGAGAGCGGGTCTACCCACCGCTTCCCTAGGCAGGAACTAAGTCCGGCCGCGGAGAGCAGGTCTACCCACCGCTTCCCTAGGCAGGAACTAAGTCCGGCCGCGGAGAGCAGGTCTACCCACCGCTTCCCTAGGCAGGAACTAAGTCCGGCCGCGGACAGCAGGTCTACCCACAGCCTCCCTAGGCAGGAACCAAGTCCGGCCGCGGAGAGCAGGTCTACCCACCGCTTCCCTAGGCAGGAACGAAGTCCGGCCGCGGAGACCAGGTCTACCCCGGAACCGAGTCCGGCTTGCGGAGAGCAGGTCTACCCACAGCTTCCCTAGGCAGGAACCAAGTCCGGCCGCGGAGACCAGGTCTACCTCGGGAGCCAGCGGCCGGGAACTGAGTCCGGCCGCGGACAGCAGGTCTACCCACCGCTTCTCTAGGCAGGAACGAAGTCCGGCCGCGGACAGCAGGTCTACCCACAGCCTCCCTAGGCAGGAACTAAGTCCGGCCGCGGACAGCAGGTCTAACCACCGCTTCCCTAGGCAGGAACTAAGTCCGGCCGCGGAGAGCGGGTCTACCCACCGCTTCCCTAGGCAGGAACTAAGTCCGGCCGCGGACAGCAGGTCTACCCACAGCCTCCCTAGGCAGGAACCAAGTCCGGCCGCGGAGAGCAGGTCTACCCACAGCCTCCCTAGGCAGGAACCGAGTCCGGCCGCGGACAGCAGGTCTACCCACAGCCTCCCTAGGCAGGAACTAAGTCCGGCCGCGGAGAGCAGGTCTACCCACCGCTTCCCTAGGCAGGAACCGAGTCCGGCCGCGGAGACCAGGTCTACCCCGGAAGCGAGGCCGGCCGCGGAGAGCAGGTCTACCCACAGCTTCCCTAGGCAGGAACTAAGTCCGGCCGCGGAGAGCAGGTCTACCCACAGCCTCCGTAGGCAGGAACCGAGTCCGGCCGCGGACAGCAGGTCTACCCACAGCCTCCCTAGGCAGGAACCAAGTCCGGCCGCGGAGACCAGGTCTACCTCGGGAGCCAGCGGCCGGGAACTGAGTCCGGCCGCGGACAGCAGGTCTACCCACGGCCTCCCTAGGCAGGAACCGAGTCCGGCCGCGGAGACCAGGTCAACCCCAGGAGCGAGGCCGGCCGCGGACAGCAGGTCTACCCACAGCTTCCCTAGGCAGGAACTAAGTCCGGCCGCGGAGAGCAGGTCTACCCCGGAAGCGAGGCCGGCCGCGGACAGCAGGTCTACCCTCAGCCTCCCTAGGCAGGAACCGAGTCCGGCCGCGGAGACCAGGTCTACCCCGGAAGCGAGGCCGGCCGCGGAGAGCAGGTCTACCCACAGCCTCCGTAGGCAGGAACTAAGTCCGGCCGCGGAGAGCGGGTCTTCCCACCGCTTCCCTAGGCAGGAACCAAGTCCGGCCGCGGACAGCAGGTCTACCCACAGCCTCCCTAGGCAGGAACTGTGTCCGGCCGCGGAGAGCAGGTCTACCCACCGCTTCCCTAGGCAGGAACCAAGTCCGGCCGCGGAGACCAGGTCTACCTCGGGAGCCAGCGGCCGGGAACTGAGTCCGGCCGCGGACAGCAGGTCTACCCACAGCCTCCCTAGGCAGGAACTAAGTCCGGCCGCGGAGACCAGGTCTACCCCGGAAGCGAGGCCGGCCGCGGAGAGCAGGTCTACCCACAGCTTCCCTAGGCAGGAGCTAAGTCCGGCCGCGGAGAGCAGGTCTACCCACAGCCTCCCTAGGCAGGAACCGAGTCCGGCCGCGGACAGCAGGTCTACCCACAGCCTCCCTAGGCAGGAACCAAGTCCGGCCGCGGAGACCAGGTCTACCTCGGGAGCCAGCGGCCGGGAACTGAGTCCGGCCGCGGACAGCAGGTCTACCCACGGCCTCCCTAGGCAGGAACTAAGTCCGGCCGCGGAGACCAGGTCTACCCCAGGAGCGAGGCCGGCCGCGGACAGCAGGTCTACCCACAGCTTCCCTAGGCAGGAACTAAGTCCGGCCGCGGAGAGCAGGTCTACCCCGGAAGCGAGGCCGGCCGCGGAGAGCAGGTCTACCCACAGCCTCCCTAGGCAGGAACCGAGTCCGGCCGCGGAGAGCAGGTCTACCCCGGAAGCGAGGCCGGCCGCGGAGAGCAGGTCTACCCACAGCCTCCCTAGGCAGGAACCGAGTCCGGCCGCGGAGAGCAGGTCTACCCCGGAAGCGAGGCCGGCCGCGGAGAGCAGGTCTACCCACCGCTTCCCTAGGCAGGAACTAAGTCCGGCCGCGGAGAGCGGGTCTTCCCACAGCTTCCCTAGGCAGGAACCAAGTCCGGCCGCGGAGAGCAGGTCTACCCACCGCTTCCCTAGGCAGGAACCGAGTCCGGCCGCGGAGACCAGGTCTACCCCGGAAGCGAGGCCGGCCGCGGAGAGCAGGTCTACCCACAGCTTCCCTAGGCAGGAACTAAGTCCGGCCGCGGACAGCAGGTCTACCCACAGCCTCCGTAGGCAGGAACCGAGTCCGGCCGCGGACAGCAGGTCTACCCACCGCTTCCCTAGGCAGGAACCGAGTCCGGCCGCGGAGAGCAGGTCTACCCCGGAAGCGAGGCCGGCCGCGGAGAGCAGGTCTACCCACAGCCTCCCTAGGCAGGAACTAAGTCCGGCCGCGGAGAGCAGGTCTACCCACAGCCTCCCTAGGCAGGAACCGAGTCCGGCCGCGGACAGCAGGTCTACCTCGGGAGCCAGCGGCCGGGAACTGAGTCCGGCCGCGGACATCAGGTCTACCCACAGCCTCCCTAGGCAGGAACCGAGGCCGGCCGCGGAGACCAGGTCTACCCACAGCTTCCCTAGGCAGGAACTAAGTCCGGCCGCGGACAGCAGGTCTACCCACAGCCTCCCTAGGCAGGAACTAAGTCCGGCCGCGGAGACCAGGTCTACCCCGGAACCGAGTCCGGCTTGCGGAGAGCAGGTCTACCCACAGCCTCCCTAGGCAGGAACCGAGTCCGGCCGCGGACAGCAGGTCTACCTCGGGAGCCAGCGGCCGGGAACTGAGTCCGGCCGCGGACATCAGGTCTACCCACAGCCTCCCTAGGCAGGAACCGAGGCCGGCCGCGGAGACCAGGTCTACCCACAGCTTCCCTAGGCAGGAACTAAGTCCGGCCGCGGACAGCAGGTCTACCCACAGCCTCCCTAGGCAGGAACCGAGTCCGGCCGCGGACAGCAGGTCTACCTCGGGAGCCAGCGGCCGGGAACTGAGTCCGGCCGCGGACAGCAGGTCTACCCACAGCTTCCCTAGGCAGGAACTAAGTCCGGCCGCGGACAGCAGGTCTACCCACAGCCTCCCTAGGCAGGAACTAAGTCCGGCCGCGGAGAGCAGGTCTACCCCGGAACCGAGTCCGGCTTGCGGAGAGCAGGTCTACCCACAGCCTCCCTAGGCAGGAACCGAGTCCGGCCGCGGACAGCAGGTCTACCTCGGGAGCCAGCGGCCGGGAACTGAGTCCGGCCGCGGACATCAGGTCTACCCACCGCCTCCCTAGGCAGGAACCGAGTCCGGCCGCGGACAGCAGGTCTACCCACCGCTTCCCTAGGCAGGAACCGAGTCCGGCCGCGGAGAGCAGGTCTACCCCGGAAGCGAGGCCGGCCGCGGAGAGCAGGTCTACCCACCGCTTCCCTAGGCAGGAACTAAGTCCGGCCGCGGAGAGCGGGTCTTCCCACAGCTTCCCTAGGCAGGAACCAAGTCCGGCCGCGGAGAGCAGGTCTACCCACCGCTTCCCTAGGCAGGAACCGAGTCCGGCCGCGGAGACCAGGTCTACCCCGGAAGCGAGGCCGGCCGCGGAGAGCAGGTCTACCCACAGCTTCCCTAGGCAGGAACTAAGTCCGGCCGCGGACAGCAGGTCTACCTCGGGAGCCTCCGTAGGCAGGAACCGAGTCCGGCCGCGGACAGCAGGTCTACCCACCGCTTCCCTAGGCAGGAACCGAGTCCGGCCGCGGAGAGCAGGTCTACCCCGGAAGCGAGGCCGGCCGCGGAGAGCAGGTCTACCCACAGCCTCCCTAGGCAGGAACTAAGTCCGGCCGCGGAGAGCAGGTCTACCCACAGCCTCCCTAGGCAGGAACCGAGTCCGGCCGCGGACAGCAGGTCTACCTCGGGAGCCAGCGGCCGGGAACTGAGTCCGGCCGCGGACATCAGGTCTACCCACAGCCTCCCTAGGCAGGAACCGAGGCCGGCCGCGGAGACCAGGTCTACCCACAGCTTCCCTAGGCAGGAACTAAGTCCGGCCGCGGACAGCAGGTCTACCCACAGCCTCCCTAGGCAGGAACTAAGTCCGGCCGCGGAGACCAGGTCTACCCCGGAACCGAGTCCGGCTTGCGGAGAGCAGGTCTACCCACAGCCTCCCTAGGCAGGAACCGAGTCCGGCCGCGGACAGCAGGTCTACCTCGGGAGCCAGCGGCCGGGAACTGAGTCCGGCCGCGGACATCAGGTCTACCCACAGCCTCCCTAGGCAGGAACCGAGGCCGGCCGCGGAGACCAGGTCTACCCACAGCTTCCCTAGGCAGGAACTAAGTCCGGCCGCGGACAGCAGGTCTACCCACAGCCTCCCTAGGCAGGAACCGAGTCCGGCCGCGGACAGCAGGTCTACCTCGGGAGCCAGCGGCCGGGAACTGAGTCCGGCCGCGGACAGCAGGTCTACCCACAGCTTCCCTAGGCAGGAACTAAGTCCGGCCGCGGAGACCAGGTCTACCCCGGAACCGAGTCCGGCTTGCGGAGAGCAGGTCTACCCACAGCCTCCCTAGGCAGGAACCGAGTCCGGCCGCGGACAGCAGGTCTACCTCGGGAGCCAGCGGCCGGGAACTGAGTCCGGCCGCGGACATCAGGTCTACCCACCGCCTCCCTAGGCAGGAACCGAGTCCGGCCGCGGACAGCAGGTCTACCTCGGGAGCCAGCGGCCGGGAACTGAGTCCGGCCGCGGACATCAGGTCTACCCACAGCCTCCCTAGGCAGGAACCGAGGCCGGCCGCGGAGACCAGGTCTACCCACAGCTTCCCTAGGCAGGAACTAAGTCCGGCCGCGGACAGCAGGTCTACCCACAGCCTCCCTAGGCAGGAACTAAGTCCGGCCGCGGAGACCAGGTCTACCCCGGAACCGAGTCCGGCTTGCGGAGAGCAGGTCTACCCACAGCTTCCCTAGGCAGGAACTAAGTCCGGCCGCGGAGACCAGGTCTACCCACAGCCTCCCTAGGCAGGAACCGAGTCCGGCCGCGGACAGCAGGTCTACCTCGGCAGCCAGCGGCCGGGAACTGAGTCCGGCCGCGGACAGCAGGTCTACCCACCGCTTCTCTAGGCAGGAACGAAGTCCGGCCGCGGACAGCAGGTCTACCCACCGCTTCCCTAGGCAGGAACCGAGTCCGGCGGCGGAGACCAGGTCTACCCCGGAAGCGAGGCCGGCCGCGGAGAGCAGGTCT